>NC_048305.1:15935481-16192204 GCF_013100865.1 Trachemys scripta elegans | reverse complement strand
AATTAATTGGCCTCTCAGAGTTGGTAAGACAACTCCCACCTGTTTATGCTCTCTGTATGTGTGTATATGTATCTCCTCAATATATGTTCCATTCTATATGCATCCGAAGAAGTGGGCTGTAGTCCACGAAAGCTTATGCTCTAATAAATTTGTTAGTCTCTAAGGTGCCACAAGTACTCCTGTTCTTCTTTTTGCGGATACAGACTAACACGGCTGCTACTCTGAAATATATCCATATCCCAATTTGGCAGTCTCACAGATGCTTCTTAAGCTTTGCTCTCAGCGCACAACATTACCAATAGATGTCCTTTTCCCTTGCTTTAGCAACAGCACTGAAAGTGTTTACGAAAGTTCTGGTAGTATTAATATCGACTCTTGGACAGTAAGGGGTCTATGTCTACACCTTCCAAGGTGACTTTGACCTCCTTATACAAGCCTCATCCGGAGTCATTCATAGACTGTACCTCTGAAGCAATAAGGATGCTGCAGAGCCACGGTTTTGTGAAACAATCAGTTAACAGTCTCTGCATACTCCCAATCTCTGAGTGGGAACAGTCACTGTCCCATGCAAAGTTCTTTTTGCAATAAAGACAGGAGAAGCAAAGAAGTCTTACCAAAACAGTCAGCTTCTCAAGGGGAGTATCCATTCTGGGATAAATGATCTCCCATGTGGTTATTCGTAGTGCGCCAGCGCTCATATGAGGCTACTACATACTTTCCTCTTATCGCTCCCTCAACTATTTCTTATGCACCCCTCAGTGAAGATATCTCACCCCAGGAGATTTCTCGAGTCATTCAGCTGAGATCAAGGACTGTCCAAAGGATCTGGTCCAAACAAGAAAACAAGCACAGCATAAACTGATGAAAGCTTAGGGCATCCAGTATGGTCTCAGGGCTCTGCTCCTGTAACTGGATTTACCTCATGTGCTGATCATGACAGACAGTATCTCAGCTATATCATACATTTACAGTCATTCCAAGAGAAGCTTGTCTTCTGGTGATTTGGGCAAAGGAGAATCTGCAGTCAATTTGCATCTGAGGCAAAATTTAATGGCCAACTTGCTCGGCAGACAAAAGTTAGATCATCCAGAATGGGAATTTCACCCAGAGGTGTTTCAACTCCTGGTAAAGAAATTTAGTCTCTCAGCAATAGATCTGTTGGCCTCCCTGAATCAGAAGGTTTCAGTATTATTCTCTTGCCAGAGGGATTGCAGAGGTCGGGGGTGTGGAAATTGGCCCATATAGCCTAGCACAGATGAACCAGTGTTCACTCAGTACACTTGCACAGGGCCCCCGTCTCCTGGAAGCCCCCAACCACTAGGTGGAACAACCCAGGACCAGGAAGGAGAAGTTGTTGTAGTGGATTCCACCTGTGTGCTGGGATGAGAGCCATTGGGCAAGAGCAGGGAACCAGGCAGATTTGCTCTCCAACATTCCTCCACAGAGGGCCTGGGAGTGTGGGGGTGCACATGGCCCAACAATTCTTTAATCTGGGACTGCAAATTGCTACCTGTTGAGATAATATAACAAAATTATACACTCTAAAGGGGAGAAACTTGTCTTTCTATGTTTTTCTGTGACACCTCGCACAAAGAGGCCCCAGTCCTATTCAGAACTCTCTGTTGTGCAGTAGAATCTTTACTATGATAACTTTACATGTATGCAGTATAGCATCTAAAGCTGTAAGGGTCCTTTTTGTTCTATACCTAGGTTGCACATCATTCTAATTAAAAAAAAAAAAAAAAAAAAGAATGTGATGTTTGGAACTGTAAACTTTTTGCTTAGTACGAGTTTTATTACTTTTTGGTATGTGCTTAGTACAGTCAACGCACAGCTAAAGAGCTTTGAATTTTTCCACTTTGTTTAGCCACTTTTAATCAGTATAACGTTTAGAAAATATTAGTCTGCAGAAACATCACTCTTTCAGTTAATCCAATGTTGTGAGATACTTATGGAACAAATTATTGGCATGTCCTTAAAATATCAACTTCATGATTCATGTTTTGGCAGGTGATTGGGGGTTCTCTTGTGAAATACAGTATTGTAAAATTGTTAAACTAAAAATCCGTTTCCAGAAAAAAGTGTGTTTATTTTATATACGTATGGAAACTGTTAGAGTTTTTCGAAAAGAATGTTTGCTACGTTCCCATATTAAAAGGAGACAAACAGTTTCAAACATTCTCTGTTTGAAATCCGAATTTGTCTTTTCATAACTCCTGTCCATGGTAGACCTTCTGAGCCTGGCTCTACCTACTTCAAACTCACTACTCTTTAATCAGTGGGTATCCTCCAAACTAAAGACTGCCTTCTGTGCTGAGCATTATGCACCCAGTATATTGACACCAAAAGAACTATATGTATGCATAAAGCAAGAAGTCCCTGCAACACTGAGGCCTAAAGATCTGATCCTTCAAAGCATCAAGATTTTAGGAAGCTCCATAATGGCTTGAGTCCGTATTTTAACTTAAATGCTTTTTAGAGGCAGGATGCTGGTTTCTACTGTCCGACTGTCTTGCAGGCCATTCTGTAAAGGAAGTAAGGATGCACAATGGAGAACATTGAAAAGAATTTCTGAAAAACATGAGGTACATATAAATCCTTGAGTCTGGGTGTAGTGTGTTTTTCTGCTTTACTGTAACAAAGATTAATACAAGTAAAATATTAAACTTTAATTGAATTATTATATTTCAGTCATAAATACTATAAGACTGTAGTATGTTTGAAATCCTCAGAGCTCTACCTAAGGTTGCAGCTGCAACAGCAATTACAATTTATCCATTCCAAGAAAACTCTGGCTGTGCCCTTGAAACCTTTACATTCTGGACAGTATCCAAAAAAAAAAAAAAATCACATCACTCACTCGCTTTAGATGTTTCTTTTCCACTCCTGTGTGAGTTCTAAAATGGTAGCAGACGCCATTTTAAAGAAACGCAGAAGAATTTCTCTAATGCAAGTGGTTCTGAAGTGAGCCGAAGCCATGCACACTTTTTAGAGTGCAAACAAACTCCAGTAACTTCAACTTCTGAGTCTGGCAAAATAATTAAAGCTGAGACCTTGTGTGGTAGGTGACGATTCTCATCCTTGTTAGCAACATGCAGTGCCAAAGTAAAGATGATCATTGAACACCAAATAAAGTGGAAATGAACATAAATTGGGTCTTAGGAAAACCTTGCTTTTCAGAAAGAAGTGCACATTTTGGAAGGAATTTCACAGGGCTCTGTAAAATATTAACTAAAACAACAATAAATTCACAGGGAAACTACAGCGCTTGAATTGCTTTTAATCAGTTGGTCTTTTGATAGAACCCTGTGCACAGATAGGTCATTCTTTGTTAATTTGTATGTGTATTTACACTCCTGTTACCTGTTGCCTCCGGGTACATGTATACCAATAGAAAGTCATTTATAAGAAACGTAATAAACTGTAGAAGATACAGTAGTTGTTGAGATCCATTTTGCCAGAATGCCATGAAAGTGCAAACTCTATTAAACTCTGTTCTTATTGACACTTTTTTAATCTGAGGTCTAACTCTGCTAATTACATATACTTTCCAAAAAGTGGGAAATCTTGTAAACTAGTTCGTTCTATTTACATTTGTATACCATTCCCACACTGTAGCATTTACATGTCACTTCCCTCTTTTCTTTGGACCAGGTGGTCTACCTAGATGCCAGCTTCATGCCAGCATCAGTAGTTCTAATTGTTTTTAACAGGGCTGTTTTGGCTCTCAGGTGTTTTTCATAGAATATCTGGGTTGGAAGGGACCTCAGGAGGTCATCTTAAAGCAGTACCAATCCCCAGACAGATTTTTGCCCCAGTTCCCTAAATGGCCCCTTCAAGGATTGAACTCTCAACCCTGGGTTTAGCAGGCCAATGCTCAAACCACTGAGCTATCCTTCCCCCCTTTTCTTTTGTTTTTGTTTTGTTTTTTGTTTTTGTTTTAAATGTCTGTTTGATTTATTTGTTCTAAGGGCTAGTAAGGTACGGTAAATAGGTATTAAGAAAATATTGCTCCAATAATACTAATTTTATTATGTTCTTGGGATGCTTGATAAAGGACAATTGGAGTCTGTTCTCTGGATTCCAGTTGACCTCTTGGATATACAGACTTCAAGCATCTCAGCATCAAGAATCTGGCTGGTTCTTATGCAACAAATTTACAGAGAGTGTACTCGTTTATTTTTATTTTTGCGTTATGTATAAAAGCATTTGGCTGCTTTAGAATCTAAAGTGCTTAAATAGTACGTACTGAAAAATAGAAAACCTAAATAGTGTTTTGTCTATTTGAACTTTAAAACTATTTTACATCCCTTTAAAACTGTTTACATTTTTCTGTATTTCCTTATTGTTCAGTAAGTTATGCTATAATATACTGGTGTGAGAGAAGTAAATATCTAGTTTATCCCAACCAATAACAATTTAATATATGATCATTGGATTCCAATAAGTGCTTTCTGCCATTAGCCTTGTACAGTGAGAAAACAAATATTTGGCATTTATATATCCAAAGCTGACTTCTGGGTCTTAGTTAAGATTCCCTGCAAATGACTCACAAGGTATGTGGGTGAAGGAGAAGAACTATGATTTAACAAGCAAAATTTAAAAGAAACTTTGACAGACTCTTAAGTGCAGTTTTGCACTGAAGGTGTTTAAGGACTTTGTATGCTCAGACAGCAGCTTGAGTATTCTAGCAAAGCCCAAGTTAGCTGTTGCCATGTTGTTTTCATTGTGGAGAGAGAAATTAGATTGAAGACATATTCCCATTATAAGTTTGTTTTATATACCTGTGCTGAGTTCATTATTATATAAAAGGGTTAGAAGCATAAGGAGAACTTGCTTAATACATTTTACCCCTGAGCAATGACTCATAATGCAAAGACACTTGTAAAGGCAGATAAAAAAGAATGCAAAGATGATGAGGGCTATTACATAAACACAGTAAGTAGATTGTGACAATGAAGCATATATTTCACCTAAACCATCACACTATTAAAATAGATTGCACTTTGAAACTACCAGATACTGTATGTAGTTTTAAATTAGTTGTAAACTGTATTCATCAGGCCTCAGAAGAAGAGGTGGATCCAGAAGGCAGGGGCGTGATGATAGCTATGTGCTGATTTGATTCTGAGAGAGCATGCGTTTATCTGGGATGAGTTTCTGTATTCAGAGGTGTGAAGTTTCAAAGTTGAAAGCTGAACAAGGCATTTCTTTCACACACTCTGGGTGACAGGTCAATAGCATTTTTAATAACCTTTACTCATACAGTGATTGTGGCTTCAAAAATAAAATGCAGTTTAGCCATTGGTGATAAAGTACATCATGTAGGTGAATGATGGGGGAATGGTGCCAATCTTGTTGTCTTGTAGATTTCTGCAGTGGTAATATTGGACTTACTTGTTCAGAGTTATTGGTTAAGTACAGTAATTTGATATACCTTTTTAAAATTGTTGCAGTCTGGTCAGGAATATACTTATGATCCAAAATCTTTTTTTTTTTTTTTTTTTTTTTTTTACCAGAATAATCCAGCTTTTTGTCTTTTTGAAAATTTTAAAAACTAAAAATAGTTATTTTTTATGTAGAACTGCTGTAGAGCCAGGTAGTCAGTAGAGAGAGCCAAAGTAAAGTAACCCACTGTCCAAATCGTAGGGAGACCACTGACTTTGATGCAAATTGGTATGTTCACCTTCATTGAAAATATTTAACTGGGGGTCTCCGTGTTTACTAAATGGAAAATCCAATGCATACATTCCTCAGCAACTGTGTTGGCTTGTATGGAGCTGGGATTTGAAAAGAGAGTCTGAAATGTAAGCATAGGTGAAATTTTACCAGCAATAATCTTCAGAGACTCTCAACCACAGTGACCATGTTATGAGAGACCTCTGTCACATGTAGTTCCCTAAGGTGTTTGGTGGGCAATAGACTGCCTAATACTCGCCTTTTTAGAGCTTCTGGGCCATTAATGAAAGATTGGTGAGAGTGTTAGTAAATCTGGTAAGTAGCCCAGTATTACTTAAAGTAAAAAAATCAGGTAGTGTTGGGAATTATTTAACCCAAAACTGAAATGCCAACTGGTTTGAAATAGTTAATTGTCACCTCTGTTTTTGTTGTGAGGGTAGGATAACCAATGCTTTTTCTTTATAAAAACAAAAAAAAAATACCCACACACCTCAGTATTCAGACTTTTCCTACTTACACACAAAGTATCAGAATTAATGTAAAGCTTCCTTTTCACTTCAGTCAGTTTTCTCCTAACAATTATCGTGGCATTCTGACTGATGAGTCTTAGTGATAGAAGCAGGAAGATGATGTATTTAATAATGTTACCAGGGCATATCAAGAAATTGATGTATATTTGTGTGCATATACATGCGCGCACAAGTACATGTATATGCATATGGACACAATATATACATACACATTGCGGTCAAACTTTTCAAACTTGGATTTGTAAAGACTGACTCATTAAATTAATCCTGTGCAGTTATGAGGCAGAGATTCTGGGGGGGAAATAGTATGTGATCATGTAGTTAAAGGCTTTATGATAATACCTACGCACAAGGGGACCAAATTAAGTTGCACAGGTAACCTTAATTCTGGCACTGCCTATCCTTTGAGCATTTAACTCTGAAACCTTGATGTTTTAGTTTTTTGTGTATAATTTCCTAGGTTTTAAAAAGCAAACAGAAAAAACAAAATTCATCATGTAGCATCACATGACATACACACGAATCATCAGCAGGGTTCCAGCCTTTAGATTGACCACTTAAATCTCTGCCACTTGTGCTAACAGCATAAATGATAGCAAGTAGTAGGTTGTTATCCTCTCTGTGAACCGGCCATTAGAAGCAGATGGAACACTTTCTTGGTGGGTTTCACAGATATTTGCTGGCAGCAGAGGAATGGTAAGACTCAGGAATCCTGGCTTCCATTCCAAGCTCTGGAGGGAAGCGTGCTCTAGTGGGCATTGACTCCTCTGTCCCATCCCCTCCAATCTGTCTCTTTTCCAGTCGTGTATCTTCCCCACCCTGGTTCCTCATCCCAGTCTTCTTGCCCTGCCATTCCCAGTTTCCTGTCCGCACTGGATACCAGTCTTAAACCCCTTTTTGGGATTCTTTATCCAATCTCATTCCCAGCATCCTGGCTCTTTGTGAAATCTGTCCCCAGATTCCATATCCTTTCCCCTAGGTTCTTCTTTTGTTCCTGCTGTGTCAGTATCAAGCAGCTTCTTCCTTTAAGCCAACAGGGGCTCATTGAGAGCACAGATGAGACAAGTTCTCTGCTCCCGGGATCCCCAGTCTGCAGCATGCTCAGTGCAGATGAAATTTTTGGGGAATTGGCTGCTGAAGTCTAAGACAACACCATTAAGCATGTTCAAACTGTAATTTTTTTTAAAGACTTATGACTTGGCCAAATTTAGGCAGATTTTTCATGGAAACAGCAAAAGCCACAACCCTGACACAGACTACACGTGCCAAATTTCAAGTCTCTGCTCCAAAGCATGAGAATGCTCAAGCTTCTGAAAGAAATGGAATTTTAATATGGGCCTATTTTTCCCTAGCCTCCTTCTTAAAAATAGCTGAATTGCTTTGTCTGAAATCTTCCAAAAATGTTGAGCCTGACACAGACACCCAGCATGGAAAACTTCAGCCCAAACAGGTAGAGTTAGCCAAAAGTTATATCCAACTGAAAAGACAGTCTGATAGGAACAGTTGGGCAACCTTAATAATAGGCGATGTTACCATCCTTGCCTATAATTTATCTATATAATGTGCACATGGTCTTGTCTTTTAATCTACCAAAATGAATAACAGGAGTAATTTTACAGCCTTTTTTCCATTTATGGGAAAATCTGTACAACTGTGATAATGAGTAAATAGTCTCACCATAATTTACCAATAAAACGTTACTGATAGTGGGAGACAGCCTTAAATAAATCTTCTTTTTTTTTAAAAAATATTACTTATTTTAATTGGCAAGGAAAAATTGAGTTGAGTATTCTAGTGAGAGTACATTTTTAATAATATAATATAACCTGTTTCTGAGATTTTTTTTTTTCATATTTGATTTGAAAACTATATTTCTACTTAGCCAGGGTATGAAGTAAATAATTTATAATTCTTAAGGTAAAGCAGGAATACGTGAGCAAGCCAGAAAATGCAATCCTGATGATCTAATTTTTGTGGATCAGTAATTTACTTCAGTTTAGCATAATTTTTAAATCAAGCTGCCAGAACCAATCCTTTTGTGAAGTATATTGTGTGTCATGATTTGGACTTAGCATGGAATCAGTGAAACTCCTGTGTACAAAGGTAGTAGCACAGTGGAAGCAAGATGACTGATCTTCCTTAAAGTGATTCAGACTTGAGAGATTTTAGCAAATCTCTGAGCTATTTTCTTTTTCCACTTTGACCCATACTGTCTGCTTCTTAGACCAAAACTGATGGTCCACTGTTATCAACTTTTACTCCAGTTTTCCAGCACCTGTTATACTATCCTTGTAATGTAATAGTAAGCACAAGGGTTGCCAGTTTTCATATTAATTGCTAGGTTTTTGTTATAACTTAAAGAATTTATTTGTATGTATTTTCCTCTCACTTTTTTCTGGAGTAACTTTAGTAAACTGAAAGACTGTTAAGATGGCAGCTTGTACTTAAAACCACAATAGGTCTTCTGGGGTGCATTGCTCAGCCTGTTTTGTAGGTTCTAGATGTTTTCCTTAGAGCCACTCCAAGCCTTTAAACTATTAAGCCTCTCATCTCATCGCACATGTATAACTCATTATCATTAATGACTCTAGTTTCATGTGGCTTTTGAGGGGAGAATATACCCTTTAGAACTGACAGGTGTCTTCTATAACTCTGTCTTTTGAAGAATAGGATATGTGCTTAGTTTTCACCTTACATAACTTCACATGCTCGATTGAAAGACTAAATGATAGAGGTGCAGACTTGTAGACTAAGTGCATCTTGGAGACAAATGCGTATCTTTAGTGGTCCATCCATTGTTATGCTTCGTTGTATACCAATGTAACTCTTGCCATGTCAACAAGTTGACATTATGCAATTTCTTTCATTGTTTTTTAAACAAGCAGTAGATAGAATTGAAAACACCAATTTTAGAGTGCTAAGTCATGAAAAATTTCAAAGTCTTTATGCACTGGTTGAAGGTTAATTATGTCTTAGAATTACTAATTATTTACAACGATTCTATAAAAATAAAGGTAAGTATTGAATATATTTGCCTTCATGTCTCAATAGAAATTTTATATTTTTAAAAAACTAATTCAAAATATTTTTAAAAGAGGTGCTCTAGTAGAATTGTAGAGTGTTTTAATGCAGTTTGGCCTGAAAGTACTATAACCACATTGTATCAGGGAGATTTTATAATTAAGGCTTGAAAGAAACAAGGATGAACTGTTGTATTTAAAAACATTAAAGGTTTTTCTCAGTAGCAAAGAATTGAACTGAAGGAAGGCTTACTACTTCAGGGGAGTGAATAACTTTATCTGTCACATCTTTCTTTTAAAGTTTTCATAGTTAATTACAGGTCTGTCAGTTTTATGAGCTTCTATGTCTCCTATCTCTGTTTTAATATTCTAGCAATAAGATCATCTCTTGTTTGTATCACTAACTCACTATTTTCCGATGATTTTTCTTCCCAGTCTGCTGGGGGTTCTTTACCAGTGTAACTCACTTGGAGCCAAATGGATGTTAGGTTCTCTTTCCAGTTGTAAAAATGTTTATTTTATCCCTTCATGCAAACATGTCCACTCACGGCTGTGGACATTGTGCAGTGAAAATCTGTTTCACAGCACCAAGAGTTTTACTGCACCCTTTTTTTTTTGGGGGGGGGGGGGCCCGCAATGTTTGGACTCTGAGCTTGCTTTGAGAAGTCTCTGTCAAATCATTAACAAAAAAAAAATTGCTGTTAGTTAAATAACTTGATTTCTGAAGAGCTAATTTCTCTCTACTCTACTCTTCTCTTTCCAGCCAGTCTTTATTTCTATCTTTGTCTTTCTTTAGCTCTGCCTCTAAAGAGAAGCAAACAACACCTTCCCCCTCCCCCCCGCCCCATTGTTGACACTTGAGCAGCCCAGTAAGAAAGTGATTATTATTTAGTTTATATCAGGTATCTTAACCCTACATATGAAGTGTATGTGTTTAAATTATATATAAATTAATTGAAGTTTTTCCCTGCAAATGGAGTTCTGAATTAGGACCCTGAAATCCTAAAATAATAATTTCAGGGTTTGTGAACATCATAACTGTATAATTTGGAACACTTTCTTGCCTTTTTGCATGTGCCTTTCTGCCACCTCAGTTTTTTCTTCATTGAATTAGGAAAGAGTGAGAATTAACTGATTTTCTGAAGATCTAGTAGATGGTTAAAAATATAATCTGCAATGAAAGGATAGACCATGAAGTCTAATTTTTTTGCTCAGGTAGTAAGTGTTTTCCTTCTTATGCTGCTTTACAGTAAGGGATTATGGGTAAAGATTTATATTAATTACACAACTAGTTTGTTCAATGTTTACTAAAAATTGCATTTTGTTGTCTGAAATTCTTTGGTTTTCATTCATTGTGATCCATCCTAGTATCCATATTTGTGTGGCAAACAAAATACAATTTCACACAACCATGGAAAGGTAGCATCTGGTAGTTCTTCATGCAGCCAGTAAATATTGTCTTTATCTGACGTAGCCTTACCTGTAAGAGATGCCAGAAACCCAGATTAGACAGAAGAGTGCTGGCTATTGTTGTATTAATCAGTTTATTTTTAGTTTTGTAAATCATATTATCTGCTTTCTGTCTCATACTACATTTTTATATGGGATTCATAGAGCAAATGAGCCTTATTAAAATTAAAGATGATGGAGCTGTTACTGTAGAATATGCTTGACATAGTTTTAGCATTCTCTATGAAAATTGATAAATGCTTCCTTGAAAAGAGGAGTGGTCATGAATTTACAAAGTTTTAGGGAAGGAGAAGCAAGGCATCAGGTAACTTGATAATCTTTCGGTACTCAAATCTAGTTTAGGTAATTCGGTAACTCCTGTTATATGTATCTGAACACTACCCAATCTTCTGTGAATTTATCCTCGCGACACCCAGCATGAAGTAGCGAAATACCATTATTATCCTCATTTTATACATACTGGCATGTCCAGACTAGGGAAAAAAGGTGTATTTTTATCACCATTAGTTCCCACCTTGTAAAATGACACCTTTTTCTCTAGTTAAGTCAAGATCTAAATGACTTTACCAGGATAACAAAGGGACTTTGTGGTGGAGCTGGGAATTGAACCCCAGTTTCCCATGTCCCAGGTTAGTGCCTTACCCACTGGACTTACTCTCTGAAATCAAACCTGTAATGATTTTCTTCTCTCTACCAGCCTGCACAACATAGGGAATTTTTTAATCGACTTATTTGATGCCAGCAGTGTGCTTGGCACAGTTATATTCACCCAATGCCAGCTCCCTGCCACAAGGAGTTGACAATCTGAATCAAACTGGTAATGTTTCTTGTGTTGTGAACAAAAAATTCCTCAGACAAGCGAATATTGGAAATGGTGAACTATAGTATACCATTATACATAGACATCAAATTATCTAAATAAACAGCAAGCAGTGCCATCAGAATCTGGTATCTACTTCTCATGAACTTGCTTGAAGGAGCTCTAACATCACTACATAAGTATTTGTGTAGTGTCGGAACTGGAGAAGTGAAGATAGTTTGAGATATTCAAAGAAGGGTGTCAAAGAAAATAAAAAGTCTGGTCGTACATATGATTGCTGTAGGAGAATATTAAACTTGGAGACACTCACTCACTCACTCACTCAGTGTTGCAAAGTCCAGCACCAAACATCTAGGAGTTGCCTAGCGAGTGTGAGAGAGAATTGCAGGGAAGAGGGGGCATAGTCTCATGGTCAAGAAGCTAAATGCCATCATGCCAGTTTTCTTCATAGAGCTCTTATGTGATGCTGGTCAAATCAATCAAACCAAATTTTTCATAGGTGATCACTCATTGTGAATTCTTCCTAATTTTATGAGTGTCCAGCTTGAGACACTCTGGTCTCTTTTGCAGAAGTGCTGAGCACTCACAGTTGCAACTGAAGAAAATGAGACTGAATATATAAAATACTCTGAATATATAAAATATTTAATAAAATAATATTAAAGTACTCTGAAAAAGCAGGTCTTAGGTATCTCATATTTGACGCCCAAAGTTAATGCATACTTTTTATGTTAATCTCGTTGTGCCTCAGCTCGCCATCCATAAAATGATGATGATAATACCCATTTATTTCATGGGGGTGTTTTGAATATCAGTTCATGTTTGTGAAGCACTCAGGTTCGGTAGTGGTGAGTTCCATAGAAAAGCTCAAGAGGCCATTCTGTGTTCTTAATAGTGTTTTGAATAGTGTGAAATAAATAAGAACTAAGGCCATACATTGAATAATGAGACTAAAACAAAATGGAATAGTTGCTTATTAATTGAACACCATCCATTCTGTTCACTTAATGAGGCAGGGTCTTGTGGAAAAAGTGGGTGATCATGTAATTATCATAATGCATATACACAAGTAGACCGAATTAAGGTTGCACAATCAGTCTTAATTCAGGCACTTCCTAACTTTAGAGTGCTTGACTTTGCAACTGTAATCTTTTTACCATCATTTATGTAGTTTCCTACATTTCTAAAAAAGCAAACTGAAAACACAGAAATTCCATCATGTGACATCACGATGACACGCATGGTCATCAGCAGGATTAGATACACTGCACAGATATCTTTCACTTGAGCTAATGGAGTACATGGTAGCAGTTACGTTATCACCCTCTATGTGGATTAACACTGGAGGGAGCGAAACATGCTTTGTTGGTGGCTTTCGCAGATATATGCTGGCAGGACTTGAGATACTTAGGTTCCATTCCAAGCTCCAGAGGGACGTGTGCTCTAGTGAACACAAACTCTTCTGCCCATTCTCCCCAAGCTTGACCCCTTCTGCCCCATCCCCTCCAACCTGTCCCTTTCCCAGTCTCATACCAGCCCCATTCTCCTCATGTAAACACTCCCAGTGTCCACTCCTTAGGCTTCTTGTCCTAGTCTCCCTTGCGCAGCCAGTCCCAGTTTTCCTTCTCTTAGCTCCTCCTCCAGTCTGTGTCTCCTGTCACTTCCATCCCCCCCTGGCTCCCAGTCAGTCTAATTGCCCAACAGAGTCAATGCTTCTCCTCCAACTCCCAGGCAATTTCTCTTCTCCTCCCTCCCTCTAGTCCCCTCCTACTCCTTTCCCTTTTCTCTGGTCCAGACTTTGTCTCCCCTGCACTGGAATCAGATGGCTTCCTCCTCTGCATTGTCTGGGTGCTAGCAGGGCACACTGAGCGCACAAGAGGGACAGTCTCCCTGCCCTTGGTTCCACTGGCTGGGCAGTGTAGTGCAGCTCTGTGCACTGCAGTGGTCATAAAGGCTAACAGAATGTTAGGCACTATTAGAAAAGGGACAGAAAATATAATGCCAGTATATAAAGGGGAAAACAGGTGGCTATCTCCAACCCTCTGGTTCTGTATGCTCCTGAAGCTCTGGTACTGGCCAGTGTTGGATACAGGATCCTGGAGTAGATGGACCATTAGTTTGACCCAGTATGGCTGTTCTTGTGTTATCCTGTCTGCTGGGAACATGGCAATAATAAGGACAGTGTGGAAAGAGTGCATTTTAATGGGTTAACGGGTACTAGGATAATCACATGGGAATCATTTCTTCGAAGAACACTAAGAAAAGTAATCGCGACCAAGGAATTCAAAGAGGTTATGAATATAAAGCTCATTGGTCAGCAAGTGCAAAAGCTAATGAGCTTAAGTTTTCTGGAACTGAGAGCAGATCATTTTACACTTAATCTTACAACCATTCAGAGTGTATATGTAACATTTTAATGTGGCAATAGGAGTTTAGTGCATTGCTGGGCCCTGTTTGTGTTATGGCAGGAAAAAGCAACTTTTTCATGTAATAAGAGTTTGCTTACATGAGCAAACAAGTAGGCATGGGAGCTTTGATCTTGCCTATGCTTGAAGACAGTGGCTCCTTTGATCTGGGAGGCACAGTGAGACAATGCAAAAGAAGAATTCTCTACCCAGGTCCAAAGATAGACAAGTAATAGCAGTGAGTACACTATCAAAATGGTAGCCAAATTGTCTTCTTTAAATGTTTCTCCCTCTTCCCCCCAGGAAAAGGTTAGTCTGGAGAGAAAGAGTGGTTCCACTAGGCAGTGGAGGCCTTTGTTCACTTCCCAGCTGTGCCACAGACTTTCTGTGAGAGCTTAGACAAGTCACTTGATCCAGTTAGGTGCAGAATAAGACTAATAATACTTAACTAACATACACAGGCATTGAGGGTAAATTTTGGAGGCTCACTCTGACGGTGGGATCATATAATTTCATAGTATGGTCACAGACTACCCTGTTATATTTTCTGTATTACATTGGATAATGTCTAAGACCTTTCAGATCATTCACTTCTCCAAACCCTAGCAGCCTTGGCCATCACTGGCACAATTTGAGGCGATGGATACACAGACGGAGCTGCAGTTCCCCCAAGCCATTACCTAATCATGGTTCTCCTTCTACATAAGCTCAGAATTGAGGTTCTTTTTCTGTGGCATCTATTACTAATTGCCCCATCTAACATTTCCAAGACCCAATTCAAGTAATCTTAGATGAAAGAAAGTATTAGAAATAGAGATAAAATAACCATAATGAAATAAGCCTGTGTTGCTGAACACTATGGAAAAGGTTTGGTAGGTTGACTCTAACCTTTATTAATAAAAAACAGAGTATAAGATGTCTGAAAATCTCATATGATGTAAGGTTTTTATTGTCCGGCACACAATTTGGAAGTTTTTTTTCCCATTTCAGTGCTCAGGTCTCAGAGGTCAATCATTCTAACTGAATTTGCTGTTTTGTACATCCTGGCTTGGCTATTTAAGTTCAAGAGTTAAGTTTCAGTTAGTGTTGGTGAAACTATTATCCACCATATTCTCTGTGGAAAGAAAGCATAGGTCCTCTACTTAGCAAGAAGGAGAGCTAATAATAGATGGCAGCAGGTATCTAATGCCTATTTTGCTTCATTCTTCACTAAAAGGGTTAATGGTGACCAGATATTTACACAATTAATGCTAACAAAGGGGAAGGAATGCAGTCTGAAATAGGGAGATAACCGATTTAAAAGAATACTTAGATAAGTTAGATGTAATTGGAAATTAGTCTAGAGTTCTCGAGGAGCTAGCTGAACCAATCTCGGAACGGTTAGCAATTATCTTTGAGAATTCATGGAGGATGGGTAAGTTCCCAGAGGACTGGAGAAAAACAAACAGTAGTACTTGTCTTTAAAAAGAGGAATAAAGAGAACCTGGGGAATTATATACCAGTCAGCCTAACTTCGATACCTGAATAGATACCGGAACAAATTATTAACCAATTTTAAGCACCTAAAGGATACTAGTAATAGCTAAGGCTACGTTTTAGTCACGGGTATTTTTAATAAAAGTCATGGACAGGTCACAGGCAGTAAACAAAAATTCACAGCCCATGACCTGTCCATGACTTGTACTATATACCCCTGACTAAATCTTGGGGAGGGACGTGGCCTGGGGGCACCATGGGTGTTCGGGGGGAGGGCCAAGACTCCCACTGGTGCTGGGAGGGGCGTTGGCAGGGCTGGCAGGCTCCCTACCTGGCTCCGCACCTCCCTGGAAGCGGCGACATCCCCTTCCCTTAGCTCCTAGGCGGAGGTGTGTCCAGGCAGCTCTGCACACTGCCTCCTCCCCAGGGGCCAGCTCTGCAGCTACCATTGGCCAGGAACTGCAGCCAATTGGAGCTGCTGGGGCGGTGCCTGCAGGTGGAGGCAGCGCGCAGGCCACGCCTCCCCCTAGGAGCTGAGGGATGTTGATGCTTCCGGGGAGTCATCCCTCCCCCTACCCCATCCCCCTGAGGTAAGCGCCACCTTGACTCCAGAGAGATTACTGATGAACCCAGGAAGCTGAGTAGCAAATACCGGTACTACTTCCTCAGCTACCTGGGAACCTGCATGGGGCATATCAAAAGTTTCTTCGAGAGGAGATGTTTTTCCCTGGGGCAGCTTGGGGTCTGGGGAGGGAAGGTGCGGCATGGCTGCGGCCAGCCTGGGGCTCCTCCAGCTGAGGGTGGGGGTGCTCAGTTCTCCTCGGGGGGGAGGAGGGGGCTCATGGCTCCAGCCACGAGGGAGTGGTGGGGGTCTTGTGGCTCCGGCTGCATGGGGGTGGCGGGGCTCTGGCAATGGGGGGGGGCAGAACAGGCAGAGCCGGGGGCTAGCCTCCCAGAAAGAGGGCTCTACTCGCTGTCGCCTATGCTCTCCCTCCTAAATACAAAGGCAAGAAAAGATCAGACTATGGGCTGGTCTACACGGGGGGAATCGATCTAAGATATGCAACTTCAGCTACGCGAATAGCGTAGCTGAAGTCGAAGTATCTAAGATCGAATTACCTGGGGATCCACATGGCACGGGATCGACAGCCACGGCTCCCCTGTCGACTGCAATACCATCGCTCACTCTGGTGGAGTTACGGAGTCGACGGGGAGCGCGTTCGGGGATCGATATATCGCGTCTTAATGAGACGCGATATATCGATCCCCGATAGATCGATTACTACCCGCCAATCCGGTGGGTAGTGAAGACATACCCTATGATATGAGGAGGCTGAGAGCCTCTGTCATAGGCTTATTTGTGTATCGTACAGTCTTCGGCCATTATGATGATTTAAAGTACTCCAGAAAAGCATTGTAGAAGCAAATAGTGAAAACACCTCACTCAAGCACCATGTGTGAAGAGGTGCAAAGTAGATATCGTCTTAGAAAAAGTGGAGTGTTGAGGTTAGAAAGTGCCAAGTGGCTCTGTGGTAATCACAGTTTTAGAAAGGTTTGAATGTTTCTGTAGATGATAGTAGAGACAGATGCTGATAATAGCAGTGGTTCTTTCAAGAACTTTCCTGAATATTGAATTTCCTGGTCCTATCTGTTGATCTTATTGTTAGAAAAATATTTACCATTAGTGAGAAAACAGCCAAATATCAAAATGAATTTGAAAAGTAACTCCAATCGATGTACATTTTTCTTCATTTTCCTGGATTCTCTGAATGGATAGTTGTACTAAATGGTAACCTTGACCTGTTATTGAAGCTGAAGATTTTCTCCACATTAGGAAATGAGGAGGAATCTTTGAACATGGGTACTAAAAATGACTCTCTCAATGAGAAACATTAAGTACCCCAAAGAAAAATATTTCTCATTTTCCGAGGTGGGGGGGAGGGGAGGAGAGGAAAGAATCTTAGACTAACTTTAGAAATTACCTTCCATGCTTGATCTCTGTCTGTTATTTGAGCAATGGTTTGTAGGTGATTCTGCAAGGAGGGAAAGGGATACAGTTTATAAACGATCCTTAAAAATGTGCAAAATTAGCAAAAAAATTAGCAAATTAATGTATTCACTATTTATGGGATGATTTAAAACTATACATTGTGTATTATTCAGGATTTCTTCATGCTGATATTTTGACTCAAACAAAGAAAGACTCCTTGTACAGTGGACAAAAGTGAACTACAATAAAAGCAATCTCCTGGGTTAGGGTATTATCCTTCTCCCATTTCAAGTCAATGGCATAGCTCCCGTTGACTTCAAAGGTTTTGGATCCAAGCTCTTAAAGAAACTTCTCCTTTGTATACAGTTTGCCAAAGTTGTGTGTGTTTCAGACAGAAGTTATGGTCTGGGGCTTGAAGGATGGGCAGGGGGTTAGGTGTAAGAAAATCAATAAATAATAATTAGAAAACCAAAACAGACATTGAATAAAAAAATTAAATCTCTATTTTCCCCATTAGTTATTTATGTGAAAAGTTCTATTGGTTCCATAATACTAATCAAAGCTACCTGTAATTTTTGAGTCCTGCTACTAAATATGTTTGCTTCCCTGTCTTTTGAGTTCAGTTATTATTTGGTGTCATCAAGATGCGTTGAGCTTTATTTTTATTTTGCTTAATACTTTTCAAATCCATTTTTTTTTAATTATGATACACAGATTTAGCCTTTAACTGTTTGATCTGATTTCATTGGTCTCTGACAGGAACCTGGGCTTGTTTTTATTAATCATTTGATAAACAAGCATGTGGATTTACCTCCACATGGGATTTTTGCTTGTTTTTATTACTCTGTTTTGAGGCACACTAAGTTATTCAATAAAGAATCCTACTTTCTTATTCTACATTGCAATCTTTTGTTTAGATGTTCTAAGTAATTCTGCATTTTGCTGCTCGTTGTTGGTCTCAATAGAATCTGTTTCTGACTAGTTCATACTTTTTCTGTTCATGGATTTTAATTTTTCTCAGCCAAATTTCCACGTTTGCTGGCTGCAACTCTTTAGCTATTGACATTAATCCCGTAAAAGAGAAATGTTGTCAAACTTTTTCTTAATGTAAGCTTGTCATGGTTCTGCTAAATTTCTTTCCTTATTATTTTTGCCTATAGCCCGTAGGATAATAATTATTAAACTATCTCTTGCTGATAACAGCTGTTGTGTTTGGACAGGAGACACAGCCTGTCAGCAAAGCTTTCCGAATATAAATTTGCAAAAAAAAAACAACACATTAACACAGTTTAGTTTTCTACAAGAATGTTAGGGAAAGTGGGAGATTAGAAGTGGAGACATTTGTGGTTGATCTAAAGTGGTGATCCCAACGGGTTAACTGTTCCAAGGTAGAGGATACAAAGGACCAGCTATAGCAAAGGCCTCCTACTTGTTCTCCAGATGTTTTTGTATGTAGTATTATTAGTTGTAGTATTAGTATTATTTATTTATTATTCTTTGTTTGAAAGTCTCTGGTTGTTTTGGTTGCGAAGGAAATCTTCAAAGCATGAAGCAAGTATAACTGATGCAGCAATATCTGCTGGAGAACCTGGAACAATACTACTTAGGTGTGAATTGTCCCATTCATTTAGCTGATGCTAACTTGGATGCAAATGGGATATTTTAATTGTTTCACGTCATTAAAATGTGTAAGAAAGGAGAAGTGGTATGAAGATTTATAAGTGTATTATAAAGTGGAGGTGGGATGATGTAGGACTAGCTTAGGCAGAGAGGAGAGGGGAAATGAGGCTGAAAATGCATAAATTTACGTAGGGAGATAAAAGGATAAATGGACACAAGTCCGATATTAGGAATGGCAATATACAAAAACCTGTAGGAGAACACTTCAACCTCCCTGGCCACATAATAGCAGATGTAAAGGTAGCCATCTTACAGCAAAAAAACTTCAGGACCAGACTTCAAAGAGAAACTGATGAGCTTCAGTTCATTTGCAAATTTGACACCATCAGATCAGGATTAAACAAAGACTGTGAATGGCTAGCCAACTACAAAAGCAGTTTCTCCTCCCTTGGTGTTCACACCTTAACTGCTAGAAGAGGGCCTCATTCTCCCTGGTTGAACTAACCTCATTATCTCCAGACTGATTCTTGCCTGCATATTTATATCTGCCTCTGGAAATTTCCATTACATGCGTCTGATGAAGTGGGTATTCACCCATGAAAGCTTATGGTCCAATACATCTGTTAGTCTTTAAGGTGCCACAGAA
This sequence comes from Trachemys scripta elegans, assembly GCF_013100865.1. Classification (NCBI taxonomy): domain Eukaryota; kingdom Metazoa; phylum Chordata; order Testudines; family Emydidae; genus Trachemys; species Trachemys scripta. The sequence continues at coordinate 16,172,548 of NC_048305.1, read as the reverse complement.
CACTTTGTTGCTTTTTACAGATCCAGACTAACACGGCTACGCTCTGATACTTAGTATTGTTAAATATCTTAGTTTAAGCTCCTGGATCGAGTGGGTCCATTACTTCTATTAATACAGAGGTTAATTTTCAGTGTGCATTAAAGTCTGGAAAGCTATAGGAATTTCCGCCTGCTGACTTATTTATTGTGGGAAACTAATTCAAGATGTGACGTTCCATCCTGAATTTCTGTGATTAATTAGCAGACTCGAAAAAGAATATTGTTTTAATAATGACTCTGATATAAGCAATACAACATTTTAATACCTGCATATCACTGGGTACATAATCTGTAACAAAGATGATCATTTTAACAGGTCTAAATGCAAAATATAATATGTAAATACATTGTTGAAGTTATTCAACATACCTGACTCCTCTTGTGACTATGAATGAAATATGTTTGACATGGTTTTCCAAGAAGTATGACTGAAATTTCTTCCCTCCTATTTGTTTTTTAGCCCTGGAGTGAGATCTGATGTAAGCTCTTCTCCATCCACCACCTCAACAGCGACAGGACCACCTCCCAAGCTTTGCCTGGTCTGTTCCGATGAAGCCTCTGGATGTCATTATGGTGTCCTAACTTGCGGCAGCTGCAAAGTGTTCTTCAAAAGAGCTGTGGAAGGTAGGATGTGTTTTGAAGAGTTTTATTATCTGTTAAAAATTATAAATATACAATCTAATGCCTCTGCAGGCATCTTTGCTGCTCCCTAAAATCCTATGGGAAATTAACTATTTCTTCTACAAATGCTGATCCCTATGTATATTCCACTGGGTACACATGTACGCCATGTGTCCGGAGTCAGAGAATTTGGAAAGTAGAGTCCATTGGTCCGTTCATGTGCCCTCACTATCCTCCGTGCCTCCAGGTGTGAAGGTAAAAATTGGAGCTGACCAACCGCCTCTCCAATTCCTTCTTACCACCACATGACCTATGTCAGATCCTCCAATGTCTGGATCTTTGTCTTCCTTTGTTCTTCAGTCTGTAAAAATATATAGTAAATAGTTTTAGCTAAGTTTTATAGTTAGGTAGTCCTCTGTCTTGGGGAATTACCCTCCTGTACCATGGTAAGGGTGCTGCACTACATTCAGGCCGGTAGGCTTCAAGATCTGTACTTGTTGCCCGTGCTCCTTCCCAGTCAGTGATGACCATCAGTGCTGCCTGTACTGCCAAGGGGAAGCTTGTGTCATGGCACAGTGCAGTATCTGGTGCACTTTTCCCAGTAATACCATGAAGTGCAGGAATTTGTCTTAAGAAGCACTTAATGGAGAAAGCTATGAGATCACAGTCAGATCCAGGCTGGGGGACCTTCCCCACAACCCCATTCAGCAGCTTGACTCAGCAAGGATTGCACTTCCTACCGTGAGGTCTGAGTTAGGCAAGGGAATCTACTCCCACAGACCCCATCGGGGTCTTGTCAAGAAGGTAGGGAGCATTCTCATAAACACGAGAGCAAAACCTCCTCCAGGTTCACGTCTAAGAAGTTGGATACAACCCTGCGTAAGTCGAGCAGATCTTCCCATTCAGCCCATGAGGACAAAGAACATCCTGAGTCTCATGGTCATGATAAGAAAGCCCACACATCTAGTGTTCTGTCAGTACCAGTCTCATGGTCATGATAAGAAAGCCCACACATCTAGTGTTCTGTCAGTACCAGAGCATGCTCTAGTAGCATCAGTTCATCCGGTACCAATTAAGCCTAAACACTGCGAACTGACAGCACCAACAGAGGGCAGCCATCAGGAGCTTCAAACACCATAATACCAGCTTTAACTTGCCTGAGTGTGGGACAGACTGTATTTGCTTTATATTGTTGGTTCGGACAGACAGGACCTCTCATGCTCCAGGGACAGCAGAGTCTCATGCACCACCTGATGACATCTTTGCTCTCCCTCATCCCCCAATCTCCATCACCATCAGGTCCTTCCTTCATGAGATGCAGCTTAAGGGAGGAGCATGGCCCCCATCCCATTGTCCAGCCATGGTTTCCTTCCAGCCGAACTATCAGTACCACTGATGGATCCAGAATTGGCATTTTCTGTCTCAGTAGACTTTGAACCCCTGAGGAACTGATGTCTCCTCCTCTGGAGCCAACCTCCACCTCAGCACCTGCCTCACAGCTGTTGGTACCCCATGCTGTGGGGACATCCACAACCACATTTTGACTGTCTTACTGGCCATATTGGGGCCGTACCACCCTGCAGAGTTGACGTGATCCGCTAGGGAGTCAGTTCACCCTTTTCCTGCAAGAGGACATCCAGAGCTTCTGTCTGACCCCATGGAAGGGGGGAGAATTCTGAGCCGGATACAGCAATTCTTCTGGTACCCACAAAACTGTCATCATCATCTATGGATGAAGCAGTTGCTCCAATATCTTCCCACACACACACATCCCCAGTGACCATAAGCACTTCCAGGAACTGTTATGTAGGATTGTAGTGGCACTGCAGGTCTCCCTTGAGGAAATTCAGTATCCCCAACATAAACTCCTGGACATCCTACAGCCTTTGGATCCAGCCAAATAGTGCTTCCTATTAATGAAGCCATTCTGGAACCAGCCAGAGCAGTCTGGCACACCCCAGCCACTAGTGCCCCTACCCCTAAGAGAGCAGAAAAATGCTCTTTTTTTCCAGCCAAAAGGGGCAGAATTTCTCTTCTCATTCTGCACCTAACTCTTTTTGGTTATCCACTTTGCTATGGAGACTTCTAGACAGCAGTACCCTAGGTCTACTCTGGTTGACAGAGAGGGTAAACACCTGGATTTATTAGGAAGGAAGGTCTTCACTTCTTTTAACCTTCAGTTCAGAATAGCCCATTACCAAGCACTGTTGCCTAAGTATGATTACCTGAAATATTCCAAATCCATGGACTTCATCAACAAGCTTCCCCAACACGACAGCTCCATTCCAGGCTCTCATTGAGGAAGGCAAGTCGGTTGCCAGGACCACTCTTCAATTAGTGGTAGAAGCAGCAGACACATCTTCAAGATAAACGGCAATAGCCATGGTCATGTGCCTTAAATCATTGCTTCATGCTTCAGGATTTCTCAGACAGATCCAGAACATTGTGGAGAACCTGCCCTTGGATGAAACCCATCTCTTTAACCAAAAGATAGATGGCTCCTTACACATTCTAAAGGACTCCAGGGCCACCTTCCTCTCCCTGGGAAGAGGCCCAAAGAGAAAATTCCACAGGCAGTCATACAAACCTAAACCGTTGGCTCAACCACTTTACCACTAGTGGCCTTATAAGCCAATCTGTAAGGGGTGGTGGGTTTAGAAGTCCTTTTTCCCTGCACCTTCTGCCAGCATCAGCATCATCCCACCGCCATCCAAATGATACTTTTGACAGGAGTTGAAGAGCTGCAAACATATGACAACACCAACTGCTAATTCCCACACATCCTAGCACTCCTTTTCCAGACCTGGAGTGCAATAACAATGGACAAGTGGCTGTTAATCTTCATCCATTACGATTATGCAATTGAACTTACCTCCTTGCTCTCTCCAAATCCTTCATTCCTGGCTCTTTTCAGGGGCCATTGTAATGAGGAGATTCTCAAACAAGAAATAGGTTTCGGAGTAGCAGCCATGTTAGTCTGTATCCGCAAAAAGAACAGGAGTACTTGTGGCACCTTAGAGACTAACGAATTTATTTGAGCATAAGCTTTCATGGGCTACAGCCTACTTCATCGGATGCAAGAAATAGTACAGCACCAAGGAAAGGGTGACATATCTTTTGGGACAGTGGTTCTTCAAATAGCTGTGCCACCTGCATCCTCCTCCTATTTGAGTACTGCTTATCAGTCACCCACAGTGGAATAGACATAGGAACTAGCAGTCAAAGAAGAAGAGAAAGTTACTTACCTTATTGCACGTGAAGATTCTTCGAGGTCTGTGGTCCCTATCTTTGTTGCACTACCCACCCTCCTTCACCTCTGCATTCTTGAATTTGTGGTAGTGAAAGAATTGGAGAGATGGTTAGTCTACTTTACCCTTTATCTCCATGGTTGGAGCCATGAGGAGAGTGAGGATGCATGCATGAGCCAAGTGACACTGCTTTCAGAATTCTCCAATTCCAAGGCGCATGAAGCACATGTGTACCCACAGTGGAATACATATAGAGACCACCCATCTTGAGGAACTTCCAATTACTGTAAAGTAAGTAACTTTCTCATATCTAGAATATGTTTCTAGTAAAATAAAATTGATAGTGGTGTGAGTACCTAAAGCATGGAGTACATTTACATTTATATAATGCATCCATTCACTGAGAGCGTGAAAGGGTTTATTATTATCTTGGGTTGGTATCATTTGTTTTTCTTCACTTTTCTTTCATTGGTTGTGTTGTTGGTGTCATTTTTATGTAAATTGTTTGTGTTAATATGTGATAAAACTTTTCTTAGGGCATGTGATTTTGAAGGTCAAAATTTAAGTATACCGTACGCCAGCTATGTGTGACATCCTATATGGAAATTGATAAGTTTATCTTAAATGATCCCAATATAGTATTATAGCAGTTTTACAACATTTGCTGTAAATAATAATGCTCATCAACCTGTTATAGTCTATAAATGTGCATATATATTTTTTGAGCTCACTAGATGACAGCATTGTGATAAACGACTATCAAGATTTCTCCCTGATCTCAGGAAGACAACAATTTAAAAAAAAAATAAAAAAAAAAAAAAAAAAGAGAGAGTAGATACGAGCCTACAATGTGTTAGGCAGCTCAGCCCTTTCCCTCCCCTCCCAAAAGCACCAATATGATTTTGGGCTGCATACACAAGCATTATGAAATGGACCAGATTCTGTCTCCTTATATGACAAGCAGAAAGATGTGAGCAAGTTGCAGTTGTTAGGGAAGATTTTTTTTTATTTAAAAGCTTACCACAATTCTCACACCCTAAGCTACATAATGTCAGTCCTGCCTTGGAAGAATCATGCTAGCTCTTAAAGGGCAGATGAAAAGATTTGGAGTCTGATGTCTTGCTTGCAGCAATCCTTATTCATTTTGAGGTGAATCATCCTAGCTGGCTACCCTTCTTTCACAAACAACGCTAATGTGGGGGGACATTATTCTCAACCAAAATATCTCTAAGGGCTTCTTCCTGGAAAACAGTGGGATCCTTTAAATTAAACTTGCAGGCAAAGCAGTTCCTAGCTCTCTTAGTGATATAATGGGAAGCTTTTATGAAAACCTGAGGTTATTCAGAATTATCAGAAAAGACGTCTTGCAGTCCTGGCTCCTGCCAGACACTAGAGAAAGGAATACAGATTTTTGGAAAGTTGAAGAAGTCTCTGAAGTATAAAAGGAAAAAATGCCACTTTGCAACTGGTAGCTAGAACAAGGGCTGAGGTGATATGACATCACTAGTTGCTATCAGTTGCCTCGGAGCTATCCGCATGGCTTCCAGCCAGCCCTGTCGGGAATTAGACCCCCAATTGGTGCCAGACTTTTTTATTTTGGCAGCATATGGCTACCTATAGCTTTGGTAAAAAAAAATGTTGTCAATGGACATGGTCCAAAAGGGATACTCTGTGGAACTGTGTAAGGATCATAGGAACAACTTTGTTCTATTCCCAATCTCTAGCAACCCCATAGAAATGTCAGGACCTGAATGAAACTATCCATCCTCTACTTCACATCAGACACATACAGCCTATTCCGCATGCTGTTTTTAGCCACAGATAATCAGGAGCACACACAGCAGAGCTCTGTCTGATACATCTGAATAAATTCCTAAAGGAGGCTTATCTCCATTTCCCATTGTACTGTTCCATAGACAGTTGTTCTGGTGTGAATATGGATGGCAGCTTTTGGTGGGGCTGGGGGTGTCTTCCCAAAGTTGATTCATCTTTACCTGTCCAAAGACAATTTTTCTTATCAGGGTTCTGTACAGAGAGAAAAAGTGGAAACACACACAGAGTGATAAATTTTCTGAAGTATTTCCTATATTTATATCTGCTAGGCAGCCATTAATACGTACATTCACCAACTTCTACATATTTATCATACTGTCTTTAGTCGGTGCCACTTTTTGGCAGAAGTCTTCTCCATGTCTTAGTGCCAAAGGGAAGAAGATGGAGGATATATGTAAAATTTCCTTTCTTCAGATAATAAGATCCACAGATACAGCCCACACTGGAGACAAATGGATCATCCAGAATATAGATGGAAATTGAAATTCAAAAACTTGGATTTGTTTCATTAAAGAGAATTTCCCATTCTCTCTGCGATAGCAGAGATTGTTATGCTTTTTTCCTCAAAGAATATTTAAATCCGTAATTTAGAAAACTAGAATAGAATTATTCTGGCTGTGGAAGTTCTCTCAACTGACAGCAGCTTCTCTGGCTGAGGCATTCCTCTTCTGCCAGTGACGGACAGGTCTGGTTCTGCCTTCAAGCTGCAAGCAGGCTGAAGTATCCATTATAACTGATCTGTGGACCTTACTGCCTGAAGACAGGAAACTTTCAGGTAAGCACAGAATTTTCCTAGTATGGAATGCAGCATAACTGGGATGTGTGGATTGGGCCCACAGTTTGAGGATGTGACAGATTGCTGTTGACCTGTACTAAGTTATGTCACCTAATTTGTTTTTTGACTTCCATTTTGTATCATATCCTGTGTCCTGTATTGGGAGCCAGCTTGAACTGATATATGCGTATCTTGTTTTTAATGTATAAAAAGGCCGGAAAAGGAGGAGGTGTTTCTCACCTGGTGGAGAGATGACATTAGGAAGAGTCATCCAGACTGATTTGCCACTGAATATAGCCTTTATATGGTATATTTGGGTTCTTCTTTTTGCTAATCAGGCAGATACACTATATATAGCTTAACATATAATTATTCAGATTCTTAATTTTTACTTTTTTTATTTTGCAAGAAAATTATGAATAATGCACTTCTTATTTACCAAATGACGATTAATTTTTTTTACTTGTGCTTTGTGTCAAGTTCTATTTGGATGGAATTTCAATTTAAAATGCACAAAAACAGCATTCTAAAATTAATTATTTAAATGAAACTACCTAAAATGTTCTACATGCATAAGAAAAAACTTATCAGAACATTTATCAAAACATGTTTTATATTTAAAATTAATTGATTTATTAAGCAAAGGAAGTATGATTTATAGTTAATGAATTGAACTGATTATTTCTGGTCACCATGTCCTTCAAGATTTTAGAATTAGCAGATCTCATCCTCTCAACTAGTCCTTGAACTAAACTAGTTTAATAAACTGAAATGAAGAAAATCCTCTTTCTGGACCTGCAGAAAAGATTACTGCTGTTGAAAGTTGGTTTAGCATGTCATAAACTCTAGTTTCAGGTGCTTAGGCAGTGACTTCCACCAGTTCAGTGGTCTGACTCTTTAAAAAAAAAAAAAAAAAAAAAAAAAGCTTGGCAGCAAACATGTACTTCTTAATATTTTTTATTTAATTTAAATTATTTTAATAGATTATACTAAGTTTAGGCCTTATTAGAGGTTATCATAATTTCAAATGTAATTTTAAGTAGGTTTATTTTTTAAAAATAAACAAGTATTTAATTTATATTAAAAAAATCTGATATACAAAAAAATAAGTCAGCCATTTTTATCCACCCTGCTGTCAAGAGGGGAGAGTGTGCCTGAGTGACCCAGAGCTATTAATAGGGGTGAGTCACTACCCAGACCTAGGGAGCTTTGGAGCACATGGTCATCAGTGGTTGGATCTCCTCACAACAGACTGGTATCCATTCAGAGAATGGGACTGGACTGGGTTGTGACAGAGAACTTCCTTGGTGCAAAGCATATGTAGTAGCTCCTATACTGTAAACCTAACAGAGCAGGGCCATACAGGTCTGTCGCATCTTACGCGCATTTAACATGCGCAATTTCAGCTTTGCGCGGTCGGGGGGCGGGAGGGGAACAAACAAAAAAACAGCGATTCCACCAGCGTGAGACGCGAATCTGCTGTTACTCTAAAATATTTTTGTGGGGGGGACTTGACAGCAACAACATGTCTTCAGGCCTGTGACAAGGTTCTCCCCTATAATACTGTAACCCTGGAGGGTTGGCAAAAAAAAACAGTTTAAATAGTGTGTCTGCCCCGTAGTGAGTGTGAGATGGGAGAAGCGAATCTGCTGTTCCCACTACAGTACTGCTGTTCCCTCTATAGTACTCAGTCCCCCTGTGCCTTTCACATTGTGTGCATCTCGCTGCGCTAAGTGAGATTCTCCTGTGCCTGTACTGTTTAAAGAGACCGTACGAATTTTTCATACTGTATAACATGGCTCCTAAACGCAAGGCACCTACTTCATCTGGTGCTCAACCAAAGAAACAGCGATGTGTTCCAACACTGGAAGAAAAACTGGCTATGTTAGACTTATTAAGAGACGGTATGTCCATCGCCAACGTGGCGCGTAAATACTGCCACAACGAATCTAGCATCCTTGCCATCAAGATTCAAGAGACAGAAATTCGTCAAGCCGTGGCATCAAGTGCTCGAGTAACTGCTAAGGTGACGAGCCAAGTGCGTGATAAGACTTTAGTGAAAACTGAAAAGGCATTAAACTTATGGCTGTAAGACATGAACCGTAAACGTGTGCCTATCAATGGCAACATGTTGCGAGAAAAGGCTCTTAGCATCTATGCACTATTCAAACCTCCTGCCGAAGAGGGACAGCCTTCTGATAAGAAGGAATTCAAAGCCAGCCAAGATTGGCTTAACAGTTTTAGAAACCGCTTCAACCTCAAAACCGTGCAGACTACTGGTGAAGCTGCATCTGCCAATGAGGAGGCAGCAAAAGCCTACCCCGAACAATTAAGAAAAATCATAGAGGAAAGTGGCTATCTTCCAGAACAAGTTTTTAATGCTGACGAGACTGGGCTCTTCTGGAAAAAAATGCCCACCCGCACTTACATTTCGAAATCAGAAAGACAAGCCCCTGGCTTCAAAGCAGCTAAAGACCGTGTGACTGTGTTGCTTTGTGGAAATGCGGCTGGGCATTTAATAAAGCCGGGCTTTAAAAATTTATTTACATTTATTTAAAAAAATTATTTAAAAATACCCGTGTCCTAAAAGGCAAGAACAAAAATCTCCTGCCTGTGTTCTGGCAATCAAATAAAAAGACTTGGGTGACGGCAGCATTATTTCTGGATTGGTTCCACAAGTGTTTCATTCTGGAGGTCAAGCAGTATCTTGAAGAGAAAGGACTTGACTTTAAAGTGTTGCTTATCGTAGACAATGCTCCTGGACACCCTGCGGCACTCCGGTTTGCGCATAACGACGTTGAAGTCATCTTTCTCCCCTCCAATACAACCTCCAACCTCTCGACCAAGGTGTCATTAGCTGTTTCAAGCCATGTACATGAGGCTTACATTCTCATGGATCCTTACCGCTATGGATGCTGATCCCAATGTTAATGTGATAGTGTTGGAAGTCGTTCAACGTTGCTGATTGCATCCATTGCCTGTTTAATATAAGTGATGCAATCAAGCCTGAAACAGTCAATGCATGTTGGCGAAACCTATGGGAAGACTGTGTGAATGATTTTAAGGGTTTCCCGACCATTGACAAAGAAGTGCAACTCATTGTTCAGGTGGCCAGGCAAGTGGGTGGTGATGGCTTCTTCGACATCCTCGAGGAAGAAGTTGAGGAATTAATTGAGGGCCATAGAGAAACATTGACTAACGAAGAGTTAGAGGAACTGATAAAATCGTCTACAGAAGACGAAAGTGATGACAAACAGGAAGAGCCAGCAACTTGGAAACTTCATAAATTTTCTGAAATGTTCCAAGCAGCGAAACACTTGAGTGATTTAATTTCTGAATATGATCCTTCTCTGGAACGAAGCCACAAAGTCACACGTACTATTACGGATGATTTGAGACCATACCAAGAAATGTTGGAGGAGCTCAAGAGACCACAGCAACAGTTGCCAATCACCATGTTTTTAAAGAAAAAACAACCAGCAGCAGCAGAGCCTACACAATCAACTTCTCGAGCTGAACCAGAGCCAACCACTTTGTCTACGACTCGCTCTCCATCACCCAAGCCTGGCCCATCGTCTCCTGGATCGACATCAAGCCCTGACGACTCAATACTAGTGTTGTCAGGGGAAGAGGAAGACTAATCATTGGAGTGTGTACAGTACAAGACTAGCAAGAATATCCAGGATGACTGGTGACTGTTTAGGTTTACAGTACTGCACTGCACTGTTTTCATTTTTTTATTCTTTCATTCTTCTGTCTCTCTGTTGTGTTATTAAAAATACTTTAAAATTATATTTTGCATATGTAGTCTTTATTATATACTTACTGTACATTGCTGCATATAATACATAGTATTGTACAGGGTTGTATGCACAAAATTGTGCTTTATGGGTGATTTAAGGAATTTTCAGGGGTCATTTTGACTATACGCGGTTTTCGTTTTACGCGCTGACCGCGGAACGTAACCCCAGCATAAGATGAGACAGACCTGTATTGTGAAAAGTGCTGTGCACCCAGTGGTTGCCATTGATCTCAGCAGAGGGATCCAGGATGCCATGCCCTTTTGAAAATCAGGCCCACAGGGTTGTGTGCTTGTTTCAGTTTTTTGGAGCTGCTTTAAGAAGGGAAGTTTAATTAGCCAGCTTTAGCTATGTGTGTCCTGAATGAACTGTAGTGGGATAAGATCCGACATCATAGGCCCTGTAATTTAAACTTTTAAATGTCATTTAGACTATGTGAAGTAAAGGTCTTTTTTTAACTGCAGTTTTAATACCTTCCATTTGTAATCCTTGCAGATAAAGATTATTTCATTAAAATACAGTAATTCTTGTACAGTTTGGTTAAATGGTATACCTGTCAGAGTTCTTACTTGTAAGTATACAAGAAACTCCCATACACTGCATCTCCTTTTTAGAGGATTCCAATAAATAGTAATAATTATTAAATAGTTATATCATCGTAACACTTCATAACACATTTATATAGACTTATAGAAACTTGATCCCTGCTGCAAAGAGCTTATAGAATCATAGAATATTAGGGTTGGTAGAGGTCATCTAATCCAATCCCCTTCTCAAAGCAGGACCAACACCAACTAAATCATCATAGCCAGGGATTTGTGAAACCGGGCCTTAAAAACATCTAAGGATGGAGATTCCACCACTTCCCTAGGTAGTCCATTCCAGTGCTTCACCATCCTCCCAATGAAATAATGTTTCTTAATATCCAACCTGGACCTCCCCCACTGCAACTTGAGACCATGGCTTCTTGTTCTGTCATCTGCCACCACTGAGAACTTATGCTTTTATCTCTGCATTGACAAAGAAGAGGGTAGAGGAGGGGCAAATAGGTTGAGAAGTCCTGATAGTCTCTTTAATTGAAAATAAGGTAGTGGTGAGCTGGAGCCGGTTCGCACAGGTTCGCGGGAACCGGTTGTTAAATTTAAAGCCCTTTTAGAACTAGTTGTCCTGCGCAGGACAACCGGTTCTAAAAGGGCTTCTAAATTTAACAACAGGTAAGTTGAAGTGACCCAGGAGCATAGCTCGGGGGAGCAGCTGCTCCCCCTGAGCACGTTATCCAAAAGTGGCGCGGGGGTGGGGGGGCGCAGGGGAACCGCTCCCCGCCCCAACTCACCTCTGCTCCGCCTCCCTGGGCAAAGCTGCCGCTTGCTTCTCAGCCCTCCTAGGCTTCCCGCGCGAACAGCTGATTTGCTGGAAGTGGGGCGGGGAGCTGCGAGCTCGGCCTGACCCAGTGCTCTAGGCGCTGCATGGCGGCAGTGTGGCCCGGCTCCAGCCGAGTGGCGCAGCTGTAGCGCCGCCAGCCACCTCCAGGCAACATGGTAAGGGGGGAGGGGGGAGGGGGGCAGTTCGGGGTGCTGGTCAGGGGGCGGGAGGATGATGGTGGTCGGGGGGGGGAAACGGGGGTGGATGGGGGCAAGGGTCCCGGGGGAGCAGGAAGTAGGGGGGGTTGGACGGGGCGGTGGGAGGCAGTCAGGAGCACGGGTTCCAGGAGCGGTCAGGGAGAAGGGGGGGGTTGGATGGGGCAGGGGTCCCAGAGGGCCATCAGGAATGATAGGAGGGGTTGGATGGGGCGGTAGGGGACAGGGAAGGGGGGTGGATGGGGCAGAGGTTCCGGGGGGGGGGTCAAGGAACGCGGGGGGTTGGATGGGGCAGGAGTCCCAGGGGGCAGGCCACGACCCCCTTGTGGGGTGAGGAGGGAACCGGTTGTTATGATTTTGGCAGCTCATCACTGAAATTAGGTAGTGGAGGAGACTGGCGAAGACCCAAATGGAACAAGTGGGTTTTGAGGAGGGATTCAAAGAAGAATGAGTATACTTAAAGGTGGGGAGGAGTGTCATTTCAAGAGAAGGGAGCAGCATGAGAAAAGGCACACAAGCAAGAGTGGGAAGGTGTTGGAATCTCAAAAGAAACAGAATCAGTAAATTATATTGTGGCCTTTTTGTGCGGATCAGCAGATTTGTTTGGTCTGTTCTGATATCCAGAAACATCATGCCTGCAGTGTGGTTGATAATGCAAGAATGATTAGATCAACAACAACCTTTCACTGCTCCCATCATGGTCCAATATAGTCCTCAGCACTACATTTGAAGCATTCATATCTGTAGTAAGCGCTCTTAAAAATTTTCCAATTTTGTCTCTAATCATTAGCTACTTTTAACACTGTATTGCTTGAATTGCCATTGTTTAGTTACAAAGGTGACTGAAAAGGTTGTTGTTTTTTATACAACTCTATACCTTTGCATAGCTTCCAGGCTAGCATGAAGCTGGTCAGTGTGCAGTCACCTTAATTCCATTCATCCCAAAATGTTAATGCAGGGACAGAGGTCTACAACACCATAGAAGCAATGGAGCATTCATCTAAAAAAGGAATGATGGGTAATCACCAATGGTAGACTGCAAAAGAGAGTGCATCAGCACCATAAGTGGTACCATGTGTCAGGAAAAGAGGAGCAGCTCCTAAAGACTACCTACCTGGAACATCATCTGTAATTGTTCTGCAATATTCATATTCTGAATTTCAGCATCTCTGTGAGAAAGCAAGAAAAATTACTCTTTTTTTCATCTTATTGCAGTGATTGGTATTTCTTCTACTTAGCTGATCTGCAGTGTCCAGTTGTATATTTAATTTGTGTATCTATATATACATACTTACAGACATATTTACTAATGAGAACAAGTGTCCTGGTTGTGATGTCCTTTACTATTTTCATTCTGGATAGAACTTAGTAACTGAAGGTCCCTGATGCTTCCTCTTCTCCAAATAGAAGATTTTTGGAGCTTGTACAAAACTGAATGAAAAAAGCTCCCAAGAAATCAGTGCGCTACCTAAGGAAGTAAGCCTGAGTGAAGCCACTCTAATAATCTTTGTACCCCGCCTTCACAGCCAATTACACAAATGAACCTGACACACTCCTTAATCAAACTTTTTTGCTACTAAGCAGGCAGTTTTCACAGCTCGAATATCAGGGAAAGTTGAATATTTATTTTCACCTTAGGAAATTCTCAGACTGCCCTCCCATAGGTGAAGTTTCTGTTGTCCCAGAAACTGGGCATAGAATCAGCAGACTTTAAATGCTAGCCAATTAAATAAGTGTAAATTCAGTCTATTTCCTGTACACTTGATTCATTCTCAGAGAGAGTTGCAAAAGAGTTTTTATAATGAAATTACCTCCTTAGTGTAATCATACTACATTAGGGCTTTCAGTTACTTCACTAAACAATTTGTGCCTATTTTTAAATAAACAGACTGGAATAGCCTCTGCCTGCTTCATGGGTGGGGTGATAATGGTGATGATACATTGTAGCAAAAAATACTACATTCACAGGTATTTTTAGAAAACTTGCTGAATCCCTAATGCAAAGATAAAAAGATTCTTCAGTTTCCCATTTATATTCTGCAGTAGTTGAATGCTATGTGAAAATTGCCAGGACAGTGATCAGGACTGTAATAATCCATTAGAGCGAAAGTTGGATTCAGTTCTTATTCATTGACTATTAGATTTTAGAATTTCCATTTAATCAGCCTATGTATCAACGGCATTAGACCAGCTGAAGAGAGACCTGCTTCTGGAGTCTATTTTAGTTTTCAGACTGGAGAAGAAGCTGTCCTTTGATGACAATTATTTCTGAACAGGAAAAGATGTTTAGAAAATTAGTCACAGTTAAAACTCATTAATATATACTCTAGTGTTCCTCCTGTTTTAACTCTGCTGAGAAATGCATCATGGAGAGAAGCAACTCTCTTTAAGTTATGTAGTTCAATTTTCTAGGCTTCCAAGGTCAGCTTAGTTTTGGATCCATAGATCCATAAAAATACCAAGGGATTTAGTCTGTTTACTTCACAAGCTCCACCCAAGGAGCTCTTCCTCCATGTTTTAAAAGTGGTAAAATCAATATCTCCTGAAGAATTCAAAAATGAACACACTCAAACTGGCTTTTCTGGCAGTTGGCCTGGGTGCTATCTGGCTTCTCTTAATCTCAGAAATGCAGAGCTACATATTGCTGTTTCAGAAATCTTATTTTCCTATAAGCAATAAAGTTAGATATTTTAAAGTGGACTGCTTTATGAATGTTTATTTTTTATTTTAAATATCAAATTTGTCTCAAGGAGGCTATATGGTGCATTTAGACTGTGTGATAATTTCCTCTTGCCTCTAACTTTCCATACTATCATCTGAGAATTCTAATATTTACAGATTTGTGTGACTTTATAAAAAAGCATTATAAAGAATTTGAAGAGATTCAGTGGGGGATGATTTGTGATAAATTTAAGAGAAAAATAGTTTAAAACCCACCTAAATTGGTCATAAAGAAACAGAATTTTTAAACATTTATTTGTATTGAGTTCTCCATATGCCTTGCTTAGGAAATGTGTGTGGTGATGGGGAATTGTAGATACCGATATTACTATAATAAGTCTGCTAAAAATGAGGTGTGGTGATTCAGTACATTATATACTTCCCAATTTCTTAATTCTAAAACCAAAATTAACTGGACAAATGTTCTCACTATTTTAACTGTACATATTTTCTTTTTGTGTAAATACAGGACAGCACAATTATCTGTGTGCTGGAAGAAATGATTGCATCATTGACAAAATTCGAAGAAAAAATTGTCCAGCCTGTCGCTACCGGAAATGTCTTCAAGCTGGCATGAATCTAGAAGGTAACTTAAAATACTTGAATGGATTGTTTGTCTCTGAACCCCAGTTAATGATCATTTGGTTTTATGACATAAGCAGGCATCTGAGCAGTGCCTTAACATGTTCAAAATAGTTATTCATTATTTTATGGTATAACCCCACATTCTTTTTGGCAAAAATTAAGATTTTTTTTGTGTGCTTCTTCTAATCTTTCCTTCCTCTCCTACAACAGCTATATCTCTTAACATACTCTGTCTTTTAACGATCCACTGTTATGCACCAATGTCCTGTTTTTATTCACAGACACAACACATGTACAAAAATTAGGACATTCCTTTCCCCCACCAACACACACAGATATCCCTTGCCCTCTCCTTCACTGAACCTCAGACAGCGGGAACCTAGCTTTGGGTGAGATGGGGAAAACAGCCTACATATGCCATATCACTTAGGAAGATGATGTGCCATTTGAAAACTCAAATGAAGAAAAGATCAAGGGCAGAGAACTGAAATGAAGTAGATTTGTGCTTCCAAAATTGAAGGAAGAGAAAGTCTGGGTGTAGAGAGAGACAGCCTTCTGTGCAGGCTGTGGAAAATTAATACAAATTTTGGTCCATAAAAACCGTGTCCCAAATTTTCTGGAAAATATACCATTAACAGATACACATGTACTAGTGTGGGTTGCTTTGTGTTAAGTCATAGATGGCTACTGCGAAATCCAAAACCATATCAGCTACAGATGTAGTGGTTAGCTGCTTTAAAAATTTTTTCCCAGCATTCAGTATCAAGCATAAGCACAGCAAACTTTTTCTACGAATAAATTATTATAGCTTTCTATTTATGCTTGATATGTTTCTATTGAATAGTCTGTTCCTCTGCTATTGCAGGCAACCCTGACATATAATGCCATTCAAAAATGTATCAAATCCTATCTTAAAACTGGTTAGGTTGTTTGCACCCATTACTTATTGTAAGGCTGTTCCAGAATCACACTCCTCTGATAGTAACTTTGTTCTAATTTCCAGCATAAATTTATTCGTATCCAGTTAATATCCATTTGTTCTTGTGCCAACATTATGCTTTTTCTTAAATAGTTCTTCTCTCTCCTTGGTGTTTACCTTCTGCTGCATTTATAGAGAGCAGTCACATTTCCCCTTAGCCTTTGTTTTGGTTTGGCCAGCTAAGCCAAGCTGTATTAGTCTTGTGTCATAAGATAGGTTCTCCTTTCCCTGATCATCCTAGTAGCCCTTCTCTGGTCCTGCTTCAGTTTGAATTAATCTTTCTTGGACATGGATGATGACAGTTGTACATCCAGACAACATACCACACTGCTTATTGGTGCAGATATCCCAAATATATGTGTATAACCAAAATTGTTAGATATATGTAAAATATATTTTGTTGGATGTAAATTTGTAAATAATTTGCAATTTATTTTAAACAAAAAATAAAGCATGAAACGTGAGTGGCAAAAGGTAGCTGTTGGAAACCCTAAATAATGGCTCTGTATTGATCTAACAAACAACGAAAATTAACAAAATATTAAGTGAAGAGTTACCCTTCATTATAAAATGACATGTGGCAAATCAGGAGTCTGGTTAAGTAAGCTTTTGAACTGTTAAGTATTCAATACAGAGACAGGGATCAGTACTCTGTTACATTGCCCTCATATCACTCTTATGTTTTTAATAAAAACCCATTTGACGAGCAAGCTTACTTAGGAATATCCACACTCCTCAAGTACTTGCAGTCATATAGCCTTTTATCTTCCTGCTTCACAAAATATCTGAGGCATGACAGAACCCTATTCTAACTGCATACCTTATTATGAGAATGCTTAGCTCAGTTTTCACAGAATACATGACTTTGTGTGATCAAGGGCCAAAAAATATGAGAGATGGCAATCCAAAATAAATCCAAGAAGATGATAAATATATCTCCTTCAAGAGTTGAAATTCTTGACTACTTGGCTATTAACCTTTGGTGAATTTGGTTCATTAAGTGTTTACTGACATCTCAGGACCTGATTCTGCAATTGGATGTTTACAGGCAGATTCTTAAACCCATATGAAGTTCTAGTGAAATCACTGGAATTCTGCATGGGCCAGAGCAGACCCAAATAAAAAATAGGGCCAAAAATACAGAAAGCAACTGTGCTAACAAGTTGTATTTTGTTTTTGAATTTCCTGCTTAGGTTCAAATCCTAGATTTGGCTTTCGGTTATTAAAAACCATACTGTACGAAATTAACAAAACTCCTGTTTTTATTGTATGTTAATTGGTTACGTGGTCTTTTTGGCCTTTTCTTTGCCAAAATACAAAATATATTAAACATTTGCATTGCAATTAGTTGAAATATAGGAATGAGAAAATTAATTTATTGGAAAGATAGGGTGCAGGGAGAGATTTCTAACTCAGATTCTGTAGCCTTGGAAAATAGAAAAACATTTCCTGCCACCATGGAAAGTTTCTATTTTAAAACTTTATAGATGCAAATAAAATAATGAATAATAATCCAGCGCAGAAATGTTTTGTGTGCTAACAAACCAAATAAATGGTGTTCCTAGTGAAACACCTTTGACTAAGTGTATGTCTAAACAACAGCTTGGGAAGATGCTTCCAAGCACGTGTAGCCAGACCTGTGCTTGAGCTAGCTTGCTAAAAATAGCAGTGTGGGAGTGGCAGCATGAGCAGTGGCTTGGGCTAGCTGCCTGAGTATGTACCCAGAGGGTCAGGCAGGACAGTGCTCGGGTGGCTAGCATGAGCCATCACCTGTGCCACCACAGCCACACCGCCATTTTTAGCATTCTAGCACAGGCAGAGCTAGCGCATCTGCCTATCCACCCTGGGAAGAACCTTTCCAGCTGTTATATTGGCATACCCAAATAGAATGTGAGCAGCTCACTCATCCAAATTCAGATTTTTGGCCTTTTGCTTTAACGCTTTTGGACAGCAAAAGTGACTGGCAGGACTAGTAGTTTGAAAAGGTGTTACAAGATCTGCTATCTCAGTTTGGTTCGTTTCTTCACAAAACAACTGTGCAGGTTTTCAAAAAAGTGTGTTTCTTTTTTTACAATATGGGAAGCCCCACATCCCTAAGGTACAAAGCAAGATCAGTTGCCAAAGTTAAACAAATGAACTATCCTGATCAAAGAAATGTGTTGTGTATTTTCTTTCTCTCAGACACAGTTGTGTGGCATTTTGCTCTAGTGGGCACAGGCCAAAGATTCTTGGGGATTTGAAATTCATCTTCTTTCAGAGGAAATCACAATTATGGAAACTGGCAAATGTAATACATTTCTCACCCTTCTCCAAGTTAACAGCTATCATTTAGATGGGGATCAGTACTGCCTTCCAAACTTCTTATCTAGAAGCTCAGATTCCTTTCCAGTTATCTGTATTTGAATTTGGCATGCAGTGTTGTTGTAGCTGTGTCAGTCCCAGGATATTAGAGAGACAAGGTGAGTGAGGTATTCTCTTTAATTGGACCAAATTCTGTTGGTGAGAGAGACAAATGTTTGATCTACACAGAGCATTTCCTCAGGTCTGGAAAGGTACTCGGAGTGCCACAGTTAAATACAAGATTGACCTAAGAATTTAGTCAGCCCTGTTGCTGGGACCTTGAACCAAATCTAGTTTAAGTTTTAGTTACTAGCGTGTTTTATATTTATTTCTCTTGTAACCATTTCTGACTTTAATGCTTTATATTTGTACTCAAAATCTGTCCCTTTGTTGTTAAATAAACTTTTAGTTTTGATTAAAGAATAAATCTAGTGTTGTGTTTAAACTGAATTGTTTGGTAACTCCAATTAAAGTAGCAAACTGTTGTATATTGACCCCTTACAGGGGCAATGGACCTCTAATATCTGAACTGTCCAGGAGAGGGCTGAAGAGTGCAGAACATACATTTTGGGGGAAATCCAGCACTAGGAGTGTGTTGGGGGTAACCACGGTTGGTGGAAGCCAGAGGGTGACTGGAGTGTTGCTGGCAGGTTGCATCTATACACAGACACTCTGGATGTGACCTGCATGCTGTTCGGCTGTTTATGAGAGGCCCAAGATCTCAGGGCAGGTGATGACGAACCCCTCACTAATTTGGATTACACCTGGAATGTGATAGTGAATTTTTCACTTGTTCCGGGGCTAATATGGAAAGTGTACAATAAAGGAGTTGTTGGAACTGCTAGTTTAAGCTTCCATTTTAAGATACTTTGGTCAATGAGGCGATGTTAACTTTTCACATTAAAAAATTTAATAGTGCAAAATGCAAGGTCGTGCTCTTAGGGACTAACAAGAATTTTTGCTATAAGCTGGGGGCCTATCAGTTGGAAGCAACAGAGATGGAGAAAGACCCTGGTGTATTGGTTGATCACAGTATGACTATTAGTCACCATGCAGTTGTGATGCAGGGTGGTACATGGTTAGAAATGGTGGCAGATTTTGTGTCATAGATGTGCTTTGACTAGAAGATCTACCCAAAATTTGGCCAAGTTATAGGCCTTTGAAAAATCGCAGTTTGTGCATGGTCAGTAGACTTCTTAGATTTTAGCAGCTAAATTCCCTGAAGATTTCATCCACACTAAGTATGATTCAGCCTGGGGCTGAGCAGGACTTTTCCTGCAATTGTAATTCTGGGCTGCTGCAGGCCATGCCAGGTCCAGGCACCTGAAATAAGAGCACCAGCAACATTAATTCTGGGATTTCTTCACTTTTCAGTTCTTGATTTTTGCAAACCTAATGTTTTTTTTAATGTAGTTTTTTGTAATGTTACATATTTATTTATTTATTACTTGTATTATTGTGGTGCATGCCCCAGTCATGGATCAGCACCCCGGTGTACAAACACAGAACACGAAGACTAGGGTAGCCAGAGAGCAAGTGTGAAAAATTGGGACGGGGGTGTGGGGTAATAGGCATTTATATAAGACAAAGCCCTGAATATTAGGATTGTCCCTATAAAATCAGGACATCTGGTCACCCTAACAAAGACTGCCCCTGCCCCAAAGATCTTACAGTCTAACATGAGAGTCTGTATGTATCTGATGTCTTACAGGGGGAGTACAAGAAAACAATGAGAGATGTGCCTTTAGGAAACTAGCACTCTGGCATAAGCCCACAAAGCCTATGATGCATTTATTTCCAGTACAGAAAGAGCATGGCAGCCAAACACAAAGCAGTATCATTCGTAGGTTTCTCTTGGCAGTTGGTAATCTTCTTGAGGTGCAAGGATGAAAACTGCTTGTTTGAATGCTTGGGGAAGTGAGGCTCACTCTTAAAAGTGACTGTGTAAATGGCATCTTCTTATTTGAGAGATGATTCCTGTCCTTTCGTAGAGTCTTATCTGCTCACCTTTGTGTTGAGAATAAAAAAATTTGACTTGTGTTAGAACAAAACCTCTATCATAGCTGTGCTGCTATCTCACGATTCATCAACAGAATTGTTACCCTGCATTCTGATTGTATGCTCAAAATCAAACCTTCAGTTACACGTGTGCAACCCCATCAAAGACAGGAGCAACTGATGTATATTTAGGAGTTTGACCTCCAGATTTCAGGGTAAATTTGCTGGGCTGGCAGTTAGGAGTGGGGGATACCATTACTTTAAACTGAGCACATTTACTAGGGAATTACTCAAAGAGAACAAGCCTGGGAAGCCACATTGCCATCTGATGGTGCATCAGACACCAACAGAGTATAAATGCACTTTCACGTTTTGAAGCACACTTCTACATCCCTGACTGCTATCCTAATGAGTGAACAAAATCTTAATGCAGAAAAAATCTGGACGTGATGCTGCTGAAGTTTGCTGAATTTAATTGATAATTTTCCCCAAAAAGTATCATGGAAAAATGACCATTCTTAGTCTCATTTTCCTTTCAAAATCTCTTATTCTAGGATTCAGTATATTTAAGGAGTTGAGTAACCTGATTGGCTGAACAGAGCTAAAGGCTTTTTAGAATACAAACAGATCTTTAAAACCGAAGGAGAAAATATTAGAAGTATATGATGCAATAGATAGAAAATCTTACTGTTTGACTCCTCACTGAAGTTCCATAGTTTTCATTTTCATTGTGTTTATTTTTCCTACTGAACAAAAATGTTCTCTGACCATTGTAATCCTTCCTACATGCTTTGTCCATGCCAGAATGAGTGTTGGTGGCAAATTGAGCTAAAATAAGAGGCAGCTATTGATTTCAAATGTGAATTAGCTGACTAGCTATGCTATACTAGTAAAGATGTATGGATTTTTGTCAGTAAAGATGTTTATCCCTGACTACCACTATGCTTATTGTTAAGCATTTCTTCTGAAAAACATAAATTAGTAATTTGTCTTAAAAGTGAACAGCAAACATTTTGTTCCCTCAGAAGATCACTGCTTAGACCATTCCAGATGAGAAAAATAAACTGTATTTCTAAAAACACAGCAAAATTAATCAAAATAAACATCTAAATATCATCTCAACTTTTTAGCTAAGATCAAGTATTGTCAGTCTATAGCTGATATATCCTTTAATAGGGTGCAGTTTCTTGCACTTACAGGTTAATTTTTTTCTCTTTCTAATATAATTCCACCCCACTATGATAATTTAAGCACTGAACCTCAAGGGCCAACTTTTCAGCAAGACTCCTATATTGAGTGCAAATTTGACCGTATTTGCTTGTTTAAAAGGCCACGTGCAAATTTTTGTGGGTGCATTTTTGTACACCACCTGGAATTTTGGACTTCAATTTTCTTGTTGCAACCAGCCATAAACATTATAGAAAATGTGTTTTTACAATTTACTAGAAAGTAAGTCTTTTGGTCCATCAAAATAAATGGAAAATTATGGGAAAATTGTATGTGAAAGGAAGGGAAATAAACATCTCAGACAAGACAACTAAATTTTGAAGACTGAAATGATCCAGGAGATTTCAAATATTGGGGGGCATTGCTTTTAAAAATGATAAATTCTGCTGGGTTTAATAAATTATCCTGTAGGCATGACATTATTATTTACATTCTTCTCACACCAGTGTTGGCACATGGCACTAACTACATTCTTGAATCCCTCTTTGTCATTAACTGCCACGTCCATCTGCTCTGTGGCACTGAGATAATCTGTTCTATTCTGCCTTCCCTGCTAAGGATGGTTCTTAAGGTTTCTCTTGGGCGCCCTTGTTTCGTCTCACCAGTTGGTTTCCTCTTGACAGCTGTAGCATTATTTATATCTTTTTTTTTTCCCAAGTTCAAAAACTTGAAAAAAAATTGACATTTCCAGTGCCCTGAGTGAGTGCTATGGAAAATTGTCTCATTTTCCTTTCAAAAACTTGAATATTCAAGTAATATTTTCAAAAATGGCTAGTGGAGGGAGGTTGGGGTGGGGGTCGCCTCTCTTTCTGGGCACCCAACTGCGAACACATTTTAAAGAAGCTCAATATTTTTTTAAGAGGGCAAGTGCTCAGCACTCCATAAATATCAGGCCACTTTAAAGTGTCTCAAGTTGGACTCCCAGAAAAGAAATCACTAGAATATGTCCAGAAAATTTAGGCCATGGTTCCCATTTTGTACTGGTGATGGATATTCCTTGTCTCTGATTTGGATAGACTTTTTATTTTGTTATATATTGGTTTTGTTGTTGTATTTTTAATTTTAAAAGTGTTTAGGATGGTGTCCATGAGCATACGGGATGTAAAGCTCAGCCTGCCGATTTTTGCTTTTCTTCCGCTTTCAGTTTTATTGCTGTTGATTTTGTTTTTGCTAGTGTCATGAATGTTTACTCAGATTTAGCGATCAAACAAGTAAAAAGTACAGTATGTGAAAGAGAACATTTGCGTATGCATAATGTATGGTATTGTGTATTGAAAATTCCAGGAAGGCAAAATTGTTTCATTAATGTCAACTGCTGAGACAGTAGTAATTTTTAAACTTATAAAATGACCTGAGGCTAAGTATTAACCTCAGATCATCAGCTTTATCCACTTAGTTTGTTTGGACCTTAATCTGTCCCACAACTGTAGTTTGTGGGAAATAAGTCAGTGATAACTATTCCTGTTTACCAAATTCTGCCATAATGTAAAGTTCTGATGTTACTAACCAAATGGGAACACTATATATCAAATCAGGTTTCAGGCTATAGCTGCAGGCTTAATCTTGAGAGATGCTGAACACCTACAATTGCCATTTAAATTTAGAGAAAATATTTTTTCATTCCAGATCTTTAATATGACTATGAAGGGAAACCCCCTACTGATTGGGGCAACATTTACGAATAGTCATATTGGAGTCAGTCACTCTAATCCTCTTAAACACAATCCTCTTAAACAGCAGAGACAGTAAAAGTCTTCGGAAACAAATCAGTTTTAATAGCTGTAAACTGAAAAGAGACTCTACTTGGGAACCTCTGTAGTTGTCTCAGTGATGTTATGCAATTTGTGAACAAGAGAGCAGTTGGTCCATCAGACAATATCTATATGAAGACACGTCTGTGTAAACATTTGAGAAACCCTATACTATGTCTTACAGAAAATACATGTTTAAAAACAGTGTACTGTAAAAATGTACATTTACCTCAACATTCCTCTTTTTCATGGGTAATATTTTGCATGTTGTTATAGGCAGGTTGCTTGACACTTTCCACTATAAAATATCCTGTTTTGATTTGCTTATTACTTTGCCAAACTTTAGCCATTTAGGCTGAAATTTTCCATGACAGGTGCCTGCCTTAGACTGAATATTTGTGAAAAAAATTAAGCCAAAATATTTCAGTCATTTCTGAGAATGAGGCTAGGAAAAATATGCTGTTTTGCCCATATTAAAAAGTTCTTAAGTCCCTTTCTTTTAACATCTGTAATGCCATCTGGAACAGGGGCTTGAAACTTGGCAAGTGGTGGCCTTTGTGTCAGGGATGCGCCTTCTGTCATCACTGAAAATGTGCCCCAATTTGGCCAAGTTGTAAAGCTTTGAAAAAATCACAGTTTGCACATGCGTCATACAGACTTGTCCATTTTAGCAGTTAAATCTCAGAAGACTGTCTTCTCTGAGCATACTTGAGCCTCTCTTAGTGCTCACCAGATTCTGCATGCACACCCCACCACCTCCCACAGCTCTTCCATGTAATGGGACTGTGCGTGTGGATGCTCCAGACCAGCGTTACAGGGGCAAATCCAGACTTTCCCTCTTATGGCTGCTCCCAGCTGGTTTGGAGCCGGGTAGAGCCAGACACTGGAACTGAGAACAGGGAGCCTCTCTCTCTCCTGAGCTCTCACTGACTCCCTCCTGGCACCCAGGTATCATGGAGAAGGAAGTTCTTTAATTCAGTTAATGAAGAAATAAAAGCCAGACTGTGGGGGAGGGGAAGGAATAGATTGAGACATGGAGTCTGGTGAGACTGGGGGAGCAGGGAAGAGAGAAACTGGGACTGAGAGCTGGGAGGAGGGGAGGCTAGAACAAAGAGACTGGGACTAAGAACTAGTGCAGGGGTTGGCAACCTTTCAGAAGTGGTGTGCTGAGTCTTCATTTATTCACTCTAATTTAAGCTTCTTAAATATTTTAATAACCTCATTTACTTTACATACAATAGTTTAGTTAGTATTATAGACTTATAGAAAGAGACCTTCTAAAAACGTTAAAATGTATTACTGGCATGTGAAATCTTAAATTAGAGTGAATAAATGAAGACTCGGCACACCACTTCTGAAAGGTTGCCGACCCCTGACCTAACTGCTCCCCTTTGTTGCTTCACTATACATTTTACTTGTTTAGCCTGACAAGCAGAGAGGTTGCTGCTGGAATAATTTGCATGAGAGAGATTGTAAATATCTTGTTCATTTGTACATAGATAAATCCTCCCATAAAGCATTGCCTCTGCATCTGAGACAGTAGAAAATCATGGTGTAAAAAAAAAAAATTGCAGAACTTGTAGAATTAACTCCAATTCTAAGCTGTTACTTAAATAGACACAGTCAACTTAAAAATCACGCTTCTCTTTGAAAATTATATTCCGTCACATACTAAGCAACACTCTGAAATATCAGAACTGAAAAATTGTAGGGAATTATATATTTCTCTTGTTTACTTTGGGCTTTTGACAATTTGTGTTTTGTCAATTTCACTCTATTGTCCAGATGGTCACTTATTCCTAATTTGCAAACACTTGCACTCACTCACTTGCATAAGAGAGAGATTTTGAACCCCTTACTTACACTGATAAATTATCCACCCTGAATAGTATTGCTGACTTCAGTGGGATTATTCAGGTAAGTAACTCTACACCTGTGTAGTAAAATTCTGGCCCTTTATTTTTGCAAGATCAAGCCATTATGTTTGTTTTGGGCCTTTTAAAGAGCAGATGAGAGAGCATTTTAAAAAAATAAGAAAATGTGATTGTAAACAACAAAGGGGATTCTGGACCATGTGTAGTGTATGAAACTATTTTTCATTTACAAAATGAAAAGTCTTTTCCATTCCCACAATATACCCATCATATTATAAATCTAAACTTTTGCATTTTCTGAATTTTATTCTGTTGTAACGCCTGCCATACCGTTGCCGTAACATATTTTTTTCATTTAATTTCTTTTTAGTATATATCACCTCCAAAAATTTGAAACTGTAAAATTACTGAGTTATCAGATACATTTTCTAATAATGCATTAGTTATAATCAAGGCACTATTTGGCATGAAGACGTAATAAAATTATCCACTCGTATCACATATCCTTAAGTTTCGTTCTGTAGACATTTAGTATGGTAATGCAATGTTTTTAAAAGTAATATCAATTTACTTCCAATATTCAGTGCAAGTAACTTGTCTGTCCTTGGCAAACTTATGTTACTTACAGCATGGGTAGAAATAAAATAATTGAAAAGTTACTAAATTTAAAACTGAGGTTTTTGAATAACTAGGCAGGCTCTGTATTGTGTTCATTTGCCATTCGTGGCAGATCAGACTTGCGCTTGTGGCATCTTTTATATCGTTGTACGCTTTCAAAATGGTAATTGAGACAGTTTCTGTCATAATCCACAATTCATAATCATCTGGACAATGGAATGGACACAAATGAGAAAACAACAGTCTCATATTAGATCTGTGTTGTATTTTATGTTACTCAGCAGTGGTGGTGAGTCAAATTATAAGCGGACAGAAATTATGTCCCTCCCCCTCTTAGAAGTTACACAAGTGGCATTATTATGTGCTGTTGGTGTATCTGTGGGACTCCTGTATGGATCAAGATGCAGACTTTAGAAAAGAATGGTCTGTCACTTCATTTCCTGTACTGCAAAAAATTTACTAAACAATCTACACGGTTGGCAGTCTGCATTCTGGGAAGTCAAAAGGGAAGCAGGAGACTCAGTTACTTGGGATGCACTAATAAATAATCTTTCTATTTTAGAGCTGACATTTCTGTCAATGTGATGCTTATGCTGTTTTTATCTGGTATATCACATGGATTTTATTTACTGTTTAATTACTGCAGCAATAATTTGTTTGCAGGAAGATTGCCAGAGAAAATTCTCCTCTTGCCCAGTGCCATCCCCCAAAAATGTTTTCCCTGGCTCTGAGTATTCAGTAGCATCCTATTTATAAAATACAGTTTTCCTTTCTTCTGTGTGTTTTCTGTAGTTCACATATTCAGCATATGATAAAGTGCCCAATCCTGCAAACAGTACTAAGTGCATCTCAGTATGATGAGAAGTCTCACTGAAATCCAGCGGTCACACCCAATATGGTTTGCAGACCCCACATTAGTCTGTCTGCCTTCTTCTGCATCTCTGATACATTAACATGACTTCTCCTTTCTTACACATCTCTGAGATAAATCAGTTTACAACAGGGATTTAGCTTTCACCAATGCAAATTTTTACAAAAACCTATGAAAAAATATTTTAAGTTGCCAATGACTAATCTAAAGAAAAAAGAGTATTCCCTGTGTGAGCAGCACTTCCTCCTTATATTTTTTGTACTGTGTAGATTCCTTATTTTACTTAATTTACATGTAATTTCTAAAAATCTTCCCTAGCTCGAAAAACGAAGAAGAAGATCAAAGGAATTCAGCAGTCCAATGTGACAGGAGCGAGGGATGCTTCTGAAAGTCCAGTAAGCAAGAGTATAGTTCCTGCATCTCTGCCGCAGCTAACCCCTACCCTGGTTTCCCTGCTGGAAGTCATTGAGCCGGAGGTTCTGTATTCAGGCTACGACAGTACGCTACCTGACTCAACATGGCGTATAATGTCAACTCTAAACATGTTAGGAGGACGGCAAGTGGTAGCTGCAGTAAAATGGGCAAAGGCAATACCAGGTAATACAGAGATGTTTGGTAAAAGATGTCCGTTTTTCTTCCAAATTATAGTCTTTTATCTTTTACTTTGACCGTTTCCTTTAATACCTTTCTGGACTAACTCTTATTGATTAATATCTTAGATAAATTATGTTTCAAATACCTATCAACAATACAGACATAAAACAGACCCAACATCTCTTTTTGATTTCTTTGGATTACAATTTGAGGTTAACTTGTGAAGTAGCTCCCTGCTCTCCATGTGTCAGTATATAATGCCTGCATCTGTAACTTTCACTCTATGCATCCGAAGAAGTGAGGTTTTTACTCACGAAAGTTTATGCCCAAATAAATCTGTTAATCTTTAAGGTGCTACCAGACTCCTTGTTGAATTTGAGGTTAAATTAGGTTGGACTCTTCAGTCCCTGTGTGATAAAACATACACACCACATGAACAGTTTTTAAAAAACTCTAACACAGAAAAAGAGAAGTGTTCCTGGGTCTGTTTCCACAGCAGTTTCAAATGTAGTGCTTCGTTATTAATTTTTAGCAAGAAGGTTCCCATGATTCAGGGAGCAACCCATCTGATCCCCTTCTCCTTAACTGAATTGTCCTGTATCTTTTTGTCTCCATAGCCGCTTTGTCCTCACGCTTCCTCCACTCTGCCCATTCTTCCTACCTGAATGGGAACAGTCATTGCCATCTCTAATCCAAGGCCAGGAGCAAAGCCTGATATTCCATTTTCCTTCAGGCACCCTAGCTGCTTCCACAAAATTGGTTGTGTTACATGGGACTTTAAAGGAGAATTGCCAGTATGCCTCCCATTTGTAGAGTCAGTAAGGATGCTGTATTTACAGCTTGCTTTGGCTTTCTTTCACGTCAGGAAACAGGTAGCTAAAATGAGTCTTCAAATTCTGACATCATGCATAGCATCTTATTGCATGGTCCTTGGACAGACTGAAATGTGGTGCCATTGAGCATCTGAGAAAGCTATAAACAGGAAAACTGACACACCTGCTTCTACTGTGTTTGGCTCTAGGCAGTGGTATTAGCCACCCTTTTCCATAAATAAATCTAAAGGGTGACGTACAATGTACGCATAAGTAAAGATGTAATGTAACTTGCCATTTCATTTTACATGATGGTCTCACCTATTTGGAGTTGCAAGAAAAGACTACATTCAAACATTTATGCTGGAATAGGGAGATTGAAATGTCCCTTATGGCTTGTCTATGCTGGGAAAATAATTTGAAGTAAAGGTGTTAGCATAACAAAACGGCTGGGTGGATGCTATCTGTTCTGGGATAAAAGTGACTTTATTCAAGGATAAACACTTAGCTTTGAAAGCACACTTTTTATTCCGAATTAGTGTGTCCACATGAGGAACTATTCTAGTTAATTTCCCCAGGTAGACAAGCTCTTAATCTTACAGAAGATACTTCTTGAAAGGCCACTCTATTATTTAATAATAATATTATTACTACTAGTAACTGTTCTGATCATAGGCCTTTTTATCTTCCTTTTCTTGATCAATCTATCACTAAAGCTTTTCTTCACAACAGTCTTTCATTTTATTGTTTACTTACTCCGATTTCTTGCACCCCCGCAGAAATCATAGTAGTCCTCCATTAGGGATATCAGTTAGTTGGTGTGGAAATGTTTGATGTCCAGAGGACTATTGCCTCGGGTGGGAAATAAACAAGGCAAGCAGATGGAACTGATAAGGAACAAAGATCATTTTGTTAGCCTTAGTATCGTTAGTTAACAATAAAGAATGATGAAACAAATGTATAGAAAATAAGATGAGCTGTATCCTGAAGTTTTTACCTCAGAGGAATTTTGCCCGAGCAAGGACCTCGGGGTTTGACCCAATAGTTTTGAAATGAGTTCTAAACAGTATTACTAATGTCTTTAAAGTAGCAATATGGAGGGGGGGTTTCCAACCTTCAAAGCTGCCTGCCTTTATTTTGAAGTAGACCAGATTGAGAGGCTATATAATTTGGGCATATTAATTCACCAGATATTATCATTTTAAACATCTTAGGGAAATAGAACTGAAGTGACCTTTTTGGGATGTCAAGTATCTGATGACGTTAAATAAAGTCAACTTGAATCTAAATTTGATAAGGACTCAGTGTGGCAGAAAATCTTGTTAAAAGCAGCCAGGGCTTGACATGAGTTACCACTGTAGATTAAAAGCTGCCTACATTTTAAATCTGCTCAGGGGAGCAATTTTAACATATAATACATTTCTTCATTATTTTTGTTGGTCATGTTCATTCTGTATATTGCTATAATGTTACAGGCAGTTAGTGACGATGAGTAGTGTGGTACATATTCTATCATTTGTGACTACTGTGTAAAATTACTGTTGAATAAGAGACAGTTTAAAATAAAGCTAGTGGACTTCAGTCGAAAGTTACTGTAATATTTGCACAAGACAGTTGAACCAGTGTTGTCCGCTTATGAGGAAATAAATTAACTTAATTAGTCATCATTTGTAGGATATTTTTCATTCATCTTCATTTCCAGTTACATGGAAAAAAAACATTTTCTGAATTTTTAATATTACACTCCTTTCTGATTTCTGTAGTATTTTTCAAGAGATCTCCAAGTGACACACACTCTTCCAGGAGGAAACAATCACCTATATGTACTCAGGAATAATATATAATATTTTTTAAAAGTAAGGTATAAATGTTATCTTTTCCGCTACTTATCCTTTTCAGTAGATTGTGACTATAACCACATTAAGTTGGGTCCTATGGGTGGGTACGGTTTCATTTTCATAGGCAAAAAAAAATTTAAGCTAATGAAGGATTCATTACAGTCGTATGCTAAACAGCTGAATGTAATCTTGGTAACTTTAAAATTATGCTGAAGTTTTGTATATTACTTAGATCAACAGCAAGAATTTGCAGGTAAGAGACACTGTGTTAGTTTTTCTAATCTCCCGTCTTCATCTTCCCTACCACCACAAATGCAATTTGTTCTTTCTCAGCATACAGATGCACTTTTAGTTAGATCAGATTATTTAGCATCTAACAACATAAAATACATAAGTACTTGATTATATCTGTTCATTGCAGTTCGACACACAATTTTGATGTCTTCGAGTCTACATGGACCACCACAACTAAAGAAAATAATATGGAATACATTTTAAAATACTGCTTTGTAATGAATAAATACACTTTATTTGTACTGATTGTTTGTTTGATAGATTTGAAAAGGAGCATTTCCTAAGCATGACTTGTTCACTGCCTATACTATTATATTTTGTTTTTTTCAGGTTTCCGAAATTTACATTTGGATGACCAAATGACCCTTCTGCAGTACTCATGGATGTTCCTGATGGCTTTTGCTCTAGGATGGAGATCATATAAACAGTCAAATGGAAACCTGCTGTGTTTTGCACCAGATCTGATTATTAATGAGTAAGTAGTGTGAGTCATTTTCCCTATATGCCAGAGCTGTATTAAACTCCCTGAAACATTTTTCTGCCATAAAAGTATTTTTATAGAGTAAATCCTACTAATGTATGTCACTAGGTAACAAAGTTGTGCAAAGAATCACTGTACTGACATTTTGCCTGTAAATCAGTTTCCTTTTAGCACATGATATGTATGCTTTTAAATAAGTCAACTGAAGTAATGGCCTTTTAGAACTAGCTGAAAGTTTGTTTCTGTGTGGGTGAGAATGGGTGGGTGGATGGATGGATTCTATTTTGTTGATGCACCTGCATTATTCATTACAATAATTAGTTCTAAAGGTTCAGGAAAAAATGATGCTAACAGGGTATTTCTCTTAAAGTTCTTTGTCGAAAAAAGAAGACTGGCAAATGGTGTAAACTGCTAAACAATAATACTATCGTTGTCACTGACCTGATCAGTTAAATCAGTTGGTGGCATTTATAGTACTCTTGATGTAGTTGCTGGTATATAGTTAAAATGTTTGCTTAATTTGAGCCCATTTAAAAAAAAGAGAATTTTACAAAACACAATTTAAAGAATTTGTGTAGCTAATCATGCTTCTGTGTCACCCTTATTGTACAAGTAGACCCATGGATTGCTGTTTGTAATTCCACAGCTGTTCTGTTTCGAACTCCCTAATAGTAATCTACTGTAAAACTGCAGATTGCAGAAAGTCAGTTTATAGACAAATTCTGTGCCCAGGATAATGCTCTTTTCTAACCAGTTTTACCCATTTTCAGGAAACATTGATTGTTCTTATTGTGCATTTTTTGGAGTAGTTTGCTAGAGCATTTGGACTTTTTTTTCTCTTGCACTTATGGGGCCTTATTCTCTTCTGATTGCTTTTGTGTAAATTGTGAGCAAATCCAGTTAAGACAGTGGAGTTACACTAGCACATAACATTGGTCTAGAAGAGAGTCGGGCCCATAACGTATATAATATAAAGATAACATAAGGCTTTACCTCTAACTTAATTCTAACTTTTTTAGTTTTTGATATTTTGGTGATAAAATGCAGAACAACAATTGGTGTGGTTTTAAAATCAGATTAGGGTGTACATACTAGCTTTATTTCAAAACAAATGTATATGTTCTGTGGGTACATGTTTTCAAAAGACTTTATCTTTGTAACAATTCCTACAAGTTTTCTAGTTCACTGTAGCACCACTCAAACTCAAATAAAATTCAGCTTCTTGGTGTGTCTAAAGATACTTGTTTTTTGCTTTTTCAGTGTTTAGTGTGAATACAGATGAGCTGTCTTGTAAAGTGTGGCACATTGGTTTTAATTTTTTTAAAAGAGGTTAAAAAATCAAGCCATTCACTGAAAGTCCATAATCATGGAAGGGGAAAAAACTAGTTGGGTAGGTCAGTGGGGAAAAAAGGTATAAAACACATTAGTTTCTCAACAAATTAGCATGGCTTCAAGGTAGGCTATTTGGTCAATCAAGTAAATCAGTTTATCTAACATAATATTGATGTATTTTAAATACATATGTATATTAATATTTTCATCTTAATGGTTCTAGAGAGAAGCATAAAGAGATATAAATCACAAAACCAAAACAATTTCCAAAATATACTGTTTGAAGGCTGGGCCAGAAACTATTAGGAAGGCATGATAGTGGTCTGACACACATCCGTTCTGCTCTTTTACATTAGTGAACCCCTTTATCCTAATAAGTTGAGAGTGTTAAAAGTTTCTGTCACTAAAGAATTTAATTAAGTTCTTGCTTGCCTCTGCCACATGAGCTTAATCTTCCCCTGGGTAAGGGGTGATAGGACCATTTCTTAGATATTATGGTGAGGGAATGCCATGTAAATATCTAACAGATGAATAATAACTATGATAAATAGTGTTTGATTAGCACTGTGTGCCTTCAAACACTAATTCTCCCATCCTCTCTTTTTGGGTAAGTAACATAACAGGGGTAGAGCCTTTTTTCTATAGGAAACTTTGTGCATCCAAGTCAAACTGTATTATTGTATTTAGTTTTAAATAAAACATTTTGGGGGTAGGTGCTCTCTACTGAATTGTTGGACTCTTCTGAAGGTAAGATTTTAAATACTTTTTTTAATTTTTTTAACCCTTTCATATGGGTTTGAGTCTTGTTGGATTAGAGAATTTGAGGTGGAGGAGGAGGAGGTTGCTTGTGTTTGATAGAAAAGCTAAAGCAGAAACAGGGAGGCTGATTTAAGAAACTGTGCTGCTGCCCATTCATTTCAGTTATTTAAAACCAATTTATGACAAATGTATATGTGGTATTTCTAACACCATTTGGTTTCTTCTAAACAATGCCAAAATATTCAGAAGTTACAGGACAATTGGTAACTTGCTTGCAAGGCTGATAGGCGCCGTCTTTCTCCTTTAGATGGATCTCAGTGGGACCATCCCCTTTAGCTCACCTTTAAAACCTATTTCTTCTACGGAGTAGAAATTGTCAAAATAGTCTACAGTAGTTCTTGCAGGTAATCTTCCATTGTGGCAGCTCCGGTGATACTAGTATAGGTCTCAGGCATTCTTACCATCATGTTGTCTAAACCTGTCCTAAATTAACTGGAGGCAGGATATGTATTTTGTCCACTAGCCAGGGAGAAAACAAATTACAGAACTCCCAATGCAGCATATTAGCACCTAATTTGATTAAGTCACTTTCTCTGTTGAATTCCCAAATAAGAAAACTATAAGCTTTAGAACCTGATTTCCTGAAGTAGCTAGCACCCCCAACTTCAGTTCAAAGCAAAAATAGCTGCAGGTGCTCATTACTTTTGAAAATTAGGCCCTTATGCACATGGATTTCAGAGGTGACATCACTATGCTAAAATAATGCCCAGGATGAATGTGAAGTCAAGATGAGCCAATCGTATAATAAAAACATCTGATCTTAGCTGTTTAAACTAATGACTCTGAGGATGAACTATCAGGGCACTAATTTATTTGCTAGCTTGCTTTTTCCAGTGTGCACTGTTACTTTTTATAGATTACAGTATGACTGCTTGTTGGTTGCTTTTGAGCATATAAATATTTGTCTTTCAGGACAAGAAAATAACTTAAATCTGCACTATAGCTTTACTTTTATTAGTCATTTCAGCTTCTTTACTGGTTTTGTCGTCTTGTGGGTTTTTACTCTTGTTACAATATATTTTGTGACATTTTAATTAAAAGTCTCTTGACTCGATTGTTTGAAGCAGTCTGTAAATATAACTCTTTGAGGTTGCCAGAACAGTCCAAGATTCAATTTAACCATCCGCAGACTTAAAGTAAATGTGAGGGTTTACTATGAAAAATGTGAAATTGGCTTCTCTTTTATTCATGAACTCAAACATCATCCCCTTTGTGGCATACAAACTATGAAATACTGGTACATTGAGGGTGCTCAAAATGTAGAGCCACTAAACTTTTTTATCATTATCACTATTTTAATGGCAATATTTTGTAAAGGGCTGAAAGTGCCAGTGAAGCTATGAAAGTCAGTGTGGTTTTGCTCATTTATATTTACTCTAATTTCTAAGTTTTGATTTCTAATCCTGGCTTTACAATTGGACTTTGTGCCCATTGCATAAGAAGTTGCGCTGCTTTACACGGTTAAAGGCACCGTGTACTGGGAGTCAGAAAATCTGGATCCTCATCCAGATTGTGCCACACATTTGCTATGTAGCCCTGGACAAAACACTTAGCGCCAGATCCTGCACCATTGAAGTCCATGTGACTTTTGATTTCCCTGTGAGCAGAAGTGGCTTCTTAAACTGTGCTTCAATTTCCCCATATTTAAAATGGGTATAATATCCACCTCACTGGGGTGTTTTGAGACTTGTTTAGTGCAGTTAAAGTACTTTGAGATCCTTGGATAGAAGGCACTGTAGAAGCAGAAAATATGACATTGTTAAAGAATTTCTCTCCAGTCCTGTTTTAGTTTGCTGACAGGAGCCAGTAATCCTTTTATTTTCTATATGATTGGCCATTTGTGTTTCAAATATCTTTTCATGTGCGCATTCCATTTCGTTTTTTGATGTAAATATTTGTCTTGCCCTTTGTAAACTTTTATCATTCCTTTTAGTAATTATGTTGTAAAAGCCTTGGATTTTTGCCCTTCTCACTTTGTTTATATATTAAAATATTTTGAATGTCTTTGTTGAATAGCTGCAACCTTCATGTGGTTGATTATTCTGATACTATTGTTAATGGGATTAACACCATCTAATGTGCACAAAATGCTTTACCTCTGAAAGCTGCTGTTATTTAATATAGTGCTGTAAATATGCATAAAGCCTTACAGACAAGACCGTGAGACTCCAAGGAGCGTACAAGCTGAGTGATAAATTATTAACTATGGTTAATTCTCTGACATAACTAATTTATTTCCATAATTTAGTTACAATCCTGAAATATTGTTTGAATATACAACTTCATTAATTTTGAGTAAAGCACTGAGAGATGAAATTAGCGTGGGGCTAGTGGCATTGTACAGATTGGCACTTTCATTCTAACTTCTTATTTTCAGTGTGTTACATATTCGCCAAAATTACCTTCCTGGCTGAAATTTCTCACATGTTATTTGTCAGTAAATTGTAGGCATTTCTGAGTGAAGCATGGCAACTATCGAATAGTGCACAAAAACAATACACAACTGCTATAAGACAGTAAATGAAGAATGTCATATTCAACTAAGACTACAAGGATAACTGCGGACATTGTAGACAGAATATAATTACCAAAGCTAGAGATTTTGGCTAGCACATCGGGGTAATATCCGTATACCTGCAAAAAATTCCTTGGGATTTTTAAAAAACACAAGTGGCCACAGCCTCTTCTTTACATGTGACCCAAAAGATGACACCAACTGAAGCATAGTATCCCTTAATACCATGCTGGGGCTTTGTTTTCAGTACTTACTCAAAGGGAAGACTACTGTCTATTGAATCACTTTCTGTTGAAGTTAGGGGTGTTTTAAAGGTCTCTTATCCAAGTATGAACCAGACTCAACCATGCTTAACCTGTGTAATAGAATAGAATCACAATCCCAGGCAGATTGATAAGCTTCATTTGTTGGGAGAACCAGGTCTTAACATTTCCAGACATTTTAAATTAATTACCTAATATTTAATCCTTTGAAAATGAAAAGTACTGTTTAGTATTATCAAAACTCTCCATAGTGTAGCATTGGCTTAGCAATTTTTAGTATGCTGTATAGTGGGAGAAATGTATTAATTGTTCTTTGAGAATACTGCTGTTTTAGGGTGTGATTCTGAGAGTTGAAGGCACTCAGCACCTGTGAGGAGGTGTTCAGTACCCAGTGAATCAGGCACTTAATCATTATTAGCTGTGGTAACAGGATCGTGTATCTAGTGTTTGATCTGACTATCTCCTAGCTAAGCAAAATGGATTAGGAGTAGACTATTTCAATGCAGCAACACAGGCATTGGAATTCTGCACCAGAACTCTGACTTCCCATGCAATGTTGCAGAATTCTAACAAGAAAAGAAAAAGATTAGGAAATAGGAGCTGCTTGAGCTTTCCATCTTGAGGCATGCAAATAGCCCACAGCATTTCCATACTCCCATCCTTTTATATTGCACAACATTTCCCATTGGCAACAATAAAAATAATCATCTGTCTTTGGCCTCATATATGTTTAATTTCAGACACGGACAAATTTTGATTCACTAGTTACTTTTCCTACTTGAAATAGAATTGTCTGCCCCCTTCCTTGATCCAGACCATACTAGATGAAATTAATTTCAGTAGATAGTCCTTTTTGTTTTAGCTGAGTATTGCATAACTGAAGATTTGGCAAGATCTTGTGGGGCTGTTTGGACTCACCCACATGGGATGGATTATATCTGTTCAATCATATAAAACTGTGTCAAAAAAGTTCTTGTGATAGATTTTAAGACTCATTACAACAACAAACAACAATTTTTATAGAATATGGTGTGAAATTATGATCTTGAAGCACTTATGCAAGTAATGAAAAGTGTTTTTAATGAATAGTGCTCTTCGCCCAAATATTTTTAGTTACCTTAGAAACAACAGATTTAGCCTCATAGTACCCATCTGCTGCAGGAAAGAGGTAGCCTCTGAGTTCCCTAGTTCCCCACCAAGAAAATAAGGATAAGTGATGTGACCCATGTCAAAAAGGAAGTCTGTTGCTGAGCAAGGAATTTTTGTTGGCTTTTGATTCACATTTCCAACCTCTAAACACTACATCATCCATGTACATATTTCTTGAATTTTATAGTTGTTGCAACACTTTTAATCAGAGACTGCGTAGAGGAGGGATCCTATTTAAATGTATGTTCCCCAGGGCAGAGGGACTGTCTTTATGCAGTGTAAAAATACTTCATAATGTTTTAAAGGTATCTGCACAGTTGCAGTTTTCAGCTAGAAATATCTGATATGAGAGTAATTTTTAAATTTATTTTACTGCAGTTAAGCTGAGAAATCTGAAATCCGTATTAACATACTTTCTCCCTGGAGCTCAGTTTGCACTCAGACAACATTTAAAAGTAGTATGTTTATTGGCAGTGCAAGCTGTTAACAATCACACTATTTAAATAATTTGAAGTTATTGATTAGGACATCATCAGATCACATCTTTCTTACAGCAACATGATAGAGCTGATCTTAAACTACTTCCTGTATAAAGTCAATACCAAAATTTGCTGCAACAGTAAAGCACAGGAAAAGTTACTAAGCTGAACTGGCTTCAGAGAATTTATCAGTATTTGATATTACTCCTAGCATATTATCAAGTGTGTGATTTTTGGGCATATCAAAAATTGCGAAATAATACCTAATATAAAGAAAAAAAACACAACAGGATTTGTTTAGCTGCCTTTTAGCTATACACATGCAGACTGGTACATTTTATATTTTTATATATTTTGTGCTTATTATCTAATCAATTTCTGTGTTTTAAAGGCTCATCAATAGCATGGTGCCTGAAGGAGAGAAACTATCTGCTAATGCTATTCCAAAAATAAGGGATTTAAATATATGTAAACCATGCAGAATGTTTTGAAAACGGTTCTTTATATATCAGCTACTCATACGTTGCCCCCCATCTCAATAATATCTGAGCTTCTTTAGTGTATTTATTTACACAACACCCTGTGAGTATTATTTACATTTTACAGATGGGTACTGAGGCACAGAGAGATTAAGAGGCAGATTTTTAAAAGTATCTAGCCACCTACTGGGATTTTCAAAAGCATCTAGAGTCCTAGCTCCTGTTGAAATCAAAATTTCTATAACACCCCTCCTTCCCCAAAAAAGCACTGGGAAGAGTGTACAAAATCAAATATTAAATTTTTTTCCCATGTGGGAACTATATTCTGTGGTGGATTAATATTTTGATGCTTAACAAATGCATCACATTACATCTTGAAATGTAAAATAGAACACATCCGAAGTGTGTGTATTGGCTTACAAATGTACCATCATGGCATGTGCTTATATGACCCATTTTAAAAGCTGGGGTGGAGCTTGGCAGCCCACCATATCCTAAGCTCCAGGACATGTTTTAGTATTTTGGGACTGTAAAAGTGTGAAATTTTATAGTGCTTGTATCATTACTGCCAAAAATTGCCATGCAATACGCACTTTATATCAGAGCCTACATCAGCATATTTCAACTATTGTCTTCAACACAAGACCTCCCAATTGTACGTGAATCATATTATGCAACAGCAAATCACATGCATTTGTGGCCATGAAGCAGTATAAGGCATGTAATGACTGCATGGCCTTATAAAAAGGTTTCTATAAATCACGTTTTGAACCTCCTATTCTCATTTGCCTACTCACCACTTCAGCAGCATTCTGTTCTTAACTTTGAGGTCTGCTCCTCTGTTTCATTTTCTCCATAGTGTTATATACCCTATAAAGTATTATTTAAGTGGAAAGAAAATAAAACTTAAGTATTTTGGCTTTTTGAAAAATGTTTTTAAAAGGCAAGTTTTCTTATTCCAAGAACAATTTCTTTAAAAAATATTTGTTAGTACGTCAGACTGTTGAATCAGTATAGCCTGTTGTTCAGTGTCAGCACCTTGTTTACTGATTTTATTCTTTCATAGATTTAATAGAGCTCAGTGACTCATATTGAATGTTGAAAATCACATGCCTTTAACTCCCTCTTGTGTCCCACGCAAACCTCATGTGCCCTTTAACTGTAAATTACATAGATTTTTAACTACCGTTGTATATTCTGTGTAAAGTTTACTCCAAAATCCTATATATTTTTATTAAGATCAGTTCAAAGAAGGCAGTCTTTAAAACAGAACATTATAATCTAAGTAACGACATAATCTGTCTAATAAAAGCATATGTACTTTTTCTGTACATGGGAGATATGGCATCCAGATTCAGTATGGCTGGTTTGTTATTTTTTTTTACTGGCATTGTAAAATACAGTAGGCATATAGGATAGCGCACTTTGAATAAGAGTTTACGCAGTGAGAGCTGGGATTTCCTAGTGGCACTGTATGTCTGTTATTAGCACTAACTCAACAGTTCTGGACCTGCAAGCATTAGTATCCAGTTCTTGCTTTTGGAGACTAGCCCATTATTTTATGTTTGAAACACACAGTGTACCTCTTTACTATACCAATGGCATGAGATTGGCAGATGACTAAACACTGAGGTAGTTGATTGTTAAATAACTCTCCAGTTTGTTTCCTTGCAGTGTAGCTGATCAAAAGAATGAGACATAATTGATTCATAAGAAACAATAAAGTGACCTAACTCATATCAGTTTTAAAATCACTATCAAAACAAGAACCCCACTAGAGGAATAATAAGTAATGCAGTCATCTAGTTAATGCTCCACTTATAAGAACAGGCAGTAATTACATACCGGAAAGGAAAACCACTGTTTAATTACACTATAATTGCAATGCAACTACTCTGTAGTTACCAGTCACCTGGATAAGCACTATCTGTATTACCATATTGCTATTCTGAAACTAAGGGTATGTCGGTATATGTCCACTCAGACCGCTGCATTTACTGTGTGTCCTACGTAATAATAAATCCTTCGCACTTTGAGTATGTGTTGCTTTTCATGCACTGTCCAAAGACTAGGCCACGTTAGGTACCATCATTAAGTATTATACCCATTTTATATGTGGATAAACCAATTCACAAAGCCGTTAAATTACTTTCTTGCTGTGTGGCCATACATAAGGGATAGTAGTGGAAAAGAACCCATGAGCCCTGCCTCTTGGTTGGTTCCCTGCTCCATCATTTGTACATAATCCTTTTGTCCCTTTCCTTCCTCCCTGTGCATCACTGTGGCAGCTGAGATCATCTGATGCTCTCCTGCCAGGGGATCTCAGAGTGGAATGTCTGGGATCTGCTCCCAGACTGTTTCCTAGCATTGAGAACCATCCACTGAATTAGCTTTCCCCTTGTTCTGACACAGCCTGTCTGTTGCCCTTCAGGACACAGTGCAAAGCTCATCTGTTTACTTAGCCTTGTCTGAAGGAAGGTAGGGTGTGTTTATACTCTGTTCTTTTTGTAGAGAGTGCATTTTATGTAGCTTTGGTAATATTAACATTTGTGTTTGGCTTTGTACAGGCACCCAGATATTTACTGATGGGTGTATCTATAATAGATACAAATAAATAACAGACTGGCCTGTTTCATAATATTTATTTTAACCTTCTGCCCAGAAATGGAAATATTTTATAAGAGGAAAATTGCTGAGCCTTGTCACAAAATGTGTTACAATTACTCAGTTTAAAATGTTTGATACCCAAAGGAAACAGCAGAAAATTAGCAGACTTAGTTTAGATTTATGTCAAGATCCCAGAGAAAAGGTAGGTCTCTTAATGTTTATTCCCAGCCCTATATGACCCGATACCTTGTAAGATTACTGTGTATTCTTTCAGCTGCTGTTTGATGGTTAAACTCTGGCATTAGGCTTTAGTTTCTAGGGATAGATACAGGAAAATGACACAAATAGTATTCTTAATATAGTTCAAAAAATGGTACTGCAACATGCATTTGTAAATAGGGTTTTCCAGAATTTTATTCAGATTTGTTTATAATAGTCTTTAAATGGTCCATGTTTCTTGCTGTGCAGTCACCAATTTCTTAAACTGCCCATCTCAGTTCATATTCTTTCTGTATTTTTTTATTGTGTCCTTGTGGAAGAAGCATATGCCTTCTAGTTTTCAATTCTTTTTTTTTTTTTTAATGATAATTCCTGGGCTGAACATTTTTGTGAGTGTATAATGCATATTTCTCTTGCATGGGGTAGTGGAAGGAGACCTGAAAAATGATTCCAGCTTTGAAAAAAATTGGGAAAATTTCATACACAAGTCCTAGTTTTACTTCTGGGGGAATTCTGCGCCAAAAATTAAAAATTCTGCATACAATATTTTAAAGTCTGCAAAATTCTGCATATTTTATTTGTCAAAATAACACAATACAATCACTCCAAAATACCTGTCAGCAAGTATTTCTGTTACAATACAGATAACAAAAAACATTCTGGAAATGTTTTTTGAAAAATAGATTCCTTACTAAAGGCATATTACTACAGAACTTCAAGTAATAATTCATTTAAACTATAATGCAGAAACTTATTTCCTGCATCCTCAGAAGCAGTGCAAAAGCTTGGGGGAGACAGGGGTAACAGAGGGAGAGGAAAGTAATTGCTGGGAAGGAGCCTGTGAGTGAACCTGGAGAGTTGTTGGGTATGGGTGGGAGAAATATAGAACAGGTTTTTTGTGGGGGATTGTTAGGGAGATGAGGAGCCTCCTGCATGCAGACCCTGGCTGACCCTTAGTCTCTCCCATTCAGCCAGGTACAAATGCCCCTGTACCCATGTGGTCCTGCACCCCCACTCAGACAGGCATAGCTGCCCATGTCTCCATGGGTCCCTGCACCTCTGTCCCTATATGGCCTGCACCCTTACTTCCATTCAGCCCCGGCTCGATTTTCTCACCCCACTAGCTTCTGTGCCCCCGCCCCAGTCTGTCCCCCCTCCTAGCTCTTCTGAACCCCAGTCAGTCCATGCCTCCTCACCTGGCCCTCTCTGTGGCTGGCTGCTCTGGGCTCTGCCCTCTCTTTTGGTTTTCAGTGGGCAAAAAGGGTAATTGCAGTGTGACACCTCTCGTGGCTTTCTTTTGCCTCCCTGTCAGAATCAGTTATTGTGCAGGAGGGGAATCTGTGAGAGGACATTAATTCTACTTTTGCGCATGGCACAGAATTCCCTCAGGAATAAGGTTATATTATATTGGGATTTGAAGCTCTTGGATTATAAATTGAAAAGTAATAGCGTAAGATCTGTGTTAAGGAAGACTACATTTAATGTTTTAAAAAAAAACCTGCTAACACCTCAATGAAAAATTAGAAAATCACCCTATTTGAAACAATTCACCTTGTGTACTATCATTTTTCTGTTTATCTTCTCCCACCCTTTTTTTTCCCACCAACAATTTGCGTGAATGCAGCCTCTATGCCTCTCCCTCCCGCCCACTTTCAGAGTTGATGTGATCCTGTTTCTTGTTCTTGTTCCCCTCCTGAAGTTGTAATCCTGTGAGATCCATATTCACAGCAATGAATTGTAATTGCCAGGTGGGAAACTAAACAACAGGATTGTTAAGAAGGAGATTTCCCATCCTGATGCAGATTTCATTAGACATAAAGAATGAGTGAGAAGATAAATGCATAAACATAGTATGTCAGCCAAACTGATTCCAGCATGGTGCTTTTCATCTTCACTTTCTAAACCATGTTTAGAAACCTGATTATAACTGTATGTATTAAAAATTGTCTGCTAGATTTGGCACCTCTTTGAGAACATCACAGAATGCAAAACTAGTAATAAAGTAGCTTTGAAGGCTAAACTATAAC
Source organism: Trachemys scripta elegans (assembly GCF_013100865.1). Lineage (NCBI taxonomy): Eukaryota > Metazoa > Chordata > Testudines > Emydidae > Trachemys > Trachemys scripta. Next base: position 16,129,784 of record NC_048305.1, on the reverse strand, counting down.
TGGGAAGGTTGTTCTAAAAAGCCTTAATGGTGTCATTAGTGGTGAACAGATTGGTAGTTTGGCCTGGGAGCCTAAAGGAGCAAGATGCCGAATTAAATTCATTAGGATATGGACACCTCACTCCCTTGAACCCATTTGAAAATCCCAGTTTAGTGTGTCATTTCATTTCACTGTAGCCAATGGATCACCACTGTTAAATGTGTAGGACTGCCAGTCTTGGGAAGAGAAACCTGTCGCAAAGCTACTGAATCTGAAAATCTGTGGTGAAATCTCAAAAGTTGTTTTTTGGCAACCAGTAGGACTGCTAGGTTACCGAATGCATGGCCTGGCTTAAATAAGCTTCTGTTGTGAAACTGGGTTTGTCTTTCGGCATACAAAGTGGGATTTTAATACTTTATTCCCCCTTCACTTTCAGGCCATTCTCTAGATCCAGTTAGCAGAACAGTAGTCCTAAACGAATTCACCAGTTGTTGAAAGTGAAGATTCTTCTGTTGAAACTTTAGTGCATACAATAGGAATCTTTTTTTTTTTTTTTCTTTTTTACACCTAGGATGAAGATATGGAGAGCTAGACATTTTACTTAATTGATTTTTGTGGTTATTTTTCAGGCAGAGAATGAATTTGCCCTGTATGTATGACCAATGCAAACATATGCTTATGGTTGCCAATGAGCTATCACGGCTTCAAGTGTCATATGAAGAATATCTCTGCATGAAAACCTTGCTGCTTCTCTCTACAAGTAAGTGGCCAGTTACAAAATCTGTGTGAAGAATGAATCTTACAAATATCATGAGATTGTACGTGTGTATTAGGTTGATGGTATGGCAAGTATCTGGCACAGAGTTAAAGCTCAAAGTCTGAGTTTCTTACTGAGCACTATGCAAAAATGTTACTCTTCCAACATGACTGCATGGTGCTATTGAAGGAAACTGCTTGTGATTATTGTAACTGGATATATTATTAAATTGAACCTATTCAATGGTAAGATATTGTAGCCTATATGTTCAAACTGTTGTCCGTCCAGCATGCAAGTTTGTTCCAAGATCACAAAGCAAGAATCTTCAGTGTGCAAAATTCCAAGCTATTCCATGAGTAGTTTCCCTCAGCGTCCTGACATAGGACCCCAGTGCAGCCTTTGTCTTCCAAGCCCAAAAACTGGGACAAAGGTTCTTTTGAAAAGAAGCATCCACACTTCTACGTGTATTGTGGGGCCTTTGAAACTGAAGTTATGAGACAGCCATCTGACAGCTCTCTTTAAACTCCTTGAATGTTTTGGATATACAGCACAAATCTTTGGGGATGTACACCAAGTCATTTCTTAATTCTCTAGACACTATCCTATAGGTGATGCATATGCTGCTATTCTATGCAAAATAAAGAATCTGCTTCAAACCCCAGGTAAACGGCAAATTTTCAAAAGCACACAAGTCTCATTGATTTTTCACTTTTCAAAATGAGTCTTAGGGTAACATTGTCAAAAGAACTTTTGCTTGAGAATTTTTGGCCTCTGAGAACTTTTTCAAGTCAGAATCATCATTCAAGATTGGGAGAAGGCAACAGTACTATCTCTTATCCCATGTGCAATAACCCACAAAGCAACATTCTTTCAAACTGAAACAAAGATCTCACTTGCTGCAGGTGAATATGTGCTAGAGGGTAATTTGGGCTCATGTTTTTTGTTTTATTTACGTATGACATTGATGGTAAGTTATCCACATTTCATAAACTTTACAACTTTGACTGCAGATTTGTATGCTCGTGTGTAAGGGACAGAGATGATGCCTTCATATGTGGCTGTGCAGCACCTTATAGAATGGGGCTCATATGTTATTGGGGTTCATGGATGCTACTATAATATGTTTTAAATAGTAATTCATATAACTGCATGTTTCCTCTGTATAATAAAACACAAAAAAACTGTTAAAAGAATCGTAAGGTTGCAAAGCACTCAAAAGCTAGGAGATGACAGTATTAAAGTGCACTGTGCAACCATAATATGGCTCCCTTGTGCTTATGCATTACAATAGTCTTTCATTTTCCTTCAGGACTCTTACCTCATTCAGTGCACAGAATAGTACAGCACTCACTCAACGTGCTACTATTTCAATGTTTTGTTGTTCTCTTTGTTCTTTGTGTGGCCCTATGCCTTATTTCCTCCACACTATTCAAACCTTGCTCTGCAGACAGAATTATTAACTTCTTCATGGCCTTTTCTCTGGCACTCATGACTACAGTATCTTAGTGTTTCACAAAGAATAATGAATTTATTTTTCTCAGAACACTCGTGAGATGAGGGGCGCATTAGCCCCAATTTACAGATGTGGTACAGAGAGGATTAAGGTCAAAAGTATCCACTTTGAGACTCCTATGGCCTGATGTTTAGAGCTTGTAACATAGCACTTTGTATGTTCAAGACACAGCTCCCATTGACTTCAATTGCAAATGATAAGCACTTCTGTAAATCAGACCACAGAGTTTCAAGTCAGGTACCCAGAAATGATCACCAATTAGTGACCACCGGTGAAGATTGGTTTAAGTGACTTGCCTAGCATCACATTGAGATTCTATGACAGAAGGAGGGATAGAATCCAATTCCCCAGGGCAGCATTTGGCTACCTTTACTGTGAGACCATCCTTTCTCTTCCTGCAGTTCCTGTCTCATTCATTTTACATCTTCCAACTTCTGCAAACACATGAGGCAGGGGCCCTACAGTCAACAATTTTCTTCACTACACAGCCGTGATTCATCCATGGAGTGGGTCCACACTACACTGAATGAGGGAATGTTTGTGTGGAAAAAATAGTATGTGTTCATATAATTAAAGACTGTATAGTGATGCATTTCCGCAAGCAGGCAAAATTAAGCTTCCACAGACAACCTTACCTCTAGCATTTCCTAACTTTTGAGTGCTTGACTTTGTAGTCTTAATAAATCTCTTTTACCAGTGGAGGCGGGGCAGGGGGGTGTAAAATTTCTTAGGTTTTTAAAAAATAAACTGGAAAAACCATATTCCATCATATGGCATCATATTGACATACATGGGTCATCAGCAGGTTGGGACATTTAGATTCACTATGCAGATATCTGCAACATGAACTTATGGAGTAACTGATAGCAGTAGTAGGTTGTCATCCTCTGTGTGGGCCATTGCTAGAGGGGGATGAGATATTTTGTAAGAGTGTTTCAAAGATGTCCGCCCTCCTTGTCCCAGGCTCTGCCCAGCCAGTCCCAGTTCTCGTGTCACAAACACACTACCTCCCTGTCTGATCTGTCTCCTCTCCAACCCCCACCGCCTTTCCCGTGCCCCACTGGATACCAACCCCAAACTCTCCATACTGGCTCCTGTACCCCCCTTCACATCTACCATTCCTTCCCCAGGCTCTTCTGCCTCTTCTTCCCTCCCTCCCATTTCCAGTCTCATTGCCCTGTCTGCCCCAGTCTTCCCTCCACCAGCTCCTTAATTCACTCCCAGGCTCTTTCTCCCTAATCTACTCTCCACCTCCCATCCAGTTCTTATCTCCTCTGCATTCTAATTGAGCAGCTGCCTCATCCAGGCTGTCTGAGCCCACCAGGGGAAGAAGCTTTCAGAGCACAGAAGAGAGAGGCTCCCTACCCTCAGTTTAGGTGCCCAGATCTGTACCTCAAATGGCCCAGAGATGTCAGGAAGTGCAATTGCAGGACAAGTCCTGCTTAGGCCCAGATACATATTAAAATATAAGTCCCAGATTGTATTCCCCTTTGCCATTTTGTCATGGAATTAATGTGAAAAGAGCACTTTTATAACCACATGTATAGTAGAACCAGCTGAGATCTGTATCATCTCAAAGGTTAATTTCAATATTTCAGTTCCCAAGGAGGGCCTGAAGAGTCAGGCTCTGTTTGATGAGATTCGTATGACATACATCAAAGAGCTGGGGAAAGCCATAGTGAAGAGAGAGGGGAACTCGAGCCAGAACTGGCAGAGATTTTATCAACTGACTAAACTTTTGGACTCCATGCATGATGTAAGTTTTTTAAATGTGCACTGTATATGTTCTGTTTAGATAAGAAAGGTACTGTGCCCTTAGAACCTGAACTTATCAGACCACGTAGAATGGTTAAGATAAAATATTTTGTTCTCTGAAGTTTTTGTAATGAGTACATGTTAAAGGGACACGGTCAGCTTAAAAAAAAAAAATCAGAAGTGTATTTTTTTGTCTTTTTATATGCAACACCTAAGAAGATTAATAGGAAATTATTAGAGAATTTTGTTGTTTTTTAGTTTATTTACTTTTTGCACTTCACAGAATTTTGACAGACAGTCTCAGGGGCAAGTGCAGAATAGTACTTGAAACTACTTTTAACTTCTGTTTTGAAACTGACTAGATTTAAAGTTGATTGGGTCTCTTTTAAAATAGAGTAACAAAAATCTTTTAAAATCTATTATAGATAGTGTTTTTATCCTATCATTTTATGTATGTCATTACAGAATGACACAGTAGTCAATATAACATTACAGCCTTTAAATATGAATGTTTTAGCTAAGTTTTCAAATATTTTGTGTTTATCCCCATTTTAGAGTGGTATATACAAGGCCCCCATTATAGGAAAATATGAATAACAATGAAGAAATACAGTACCAAAGCAGTGTTTTTTCTTTCTGCATTGGTGTGAGACTAAATCTTCTCTTTATCCATTATAGGTGGTTGAAAATCTTCTAAGCTTTTGCTTCCAAACATTTTTGGATAAATCCATGAGCATTGAGTTCCCAGAGATGTTGGCAGAAATCATCAGCAATCAGATACCAAAATATTCAAATGGAAATATCAAGAAACTCTTATTTCATCAAAAGTGACTGCCTTAATACAAAAAGATTGCCTTAAGAAAAAGTCAAACTATAGCTTTTTTTGTACAAACGATCAGACTTGTTAATTTTGTCTTGCAACGGTGTTTCTTTTGTAATTATGCACTACATGTGGTTTACAGAGGGCCAAGACTTAAGCTACAGAAGCAGCAGATTGCTCACATTGGAAGATTAGAATGGGGAGGGAGAGGAAAGGAAAGGTAAATAACCCTTATGTGTTAGGAATTGGATTTCTCCCCCTAGTGCAACATCCACGGCTGCTCCAAAACTACTGGTGTCAAGATCTGAGGCTGACTTATGAGCATTCTGCTAGCAATTTCTGCAGTTGGCTGGATAACATTTTCTGGGGGAGGGGGTTTCCCAGTAAAATGGTTTGGGTTTTTTGTATAGTTAAGGTAGCATTTTGATTTATGCATGTAACCTGAAGAAAGTTTACAAGTGTATATCAGAAAAGGGAAGTTGTGCCTTTTATAGCTATTACTGTCTGGTTTTAGCAATTTCCTTTAACTTTATATACCGTGAACTAGGCTTGCTCATTTTTTCTTACATAATTTTTTGTAATACTTCAAGATGCCTATTGTACAACTATTTTTTAAGGTGGGGCAGCTTGTAGCTTTCCTAAATGACCTCTAGCCATTAATCCTTGAGCATATTCATGTGAAAATGGGTTGGCTTTTCTAACCTGATGCTTTAATTGTGAAGATGACCATAAAAATTTGGCTTGGTTTTTTTTGTGTTTGTTTTTTTTTTTTTTTAGGGTGGAGGGGAGAGTATGCTCGAATCTAACCCAACTAGACATGAATGAAACACACACTTATGGTATATGTGAAAATGTGTTGGGTATATAGATCATAGAAAATTAGCCCAGTCCTAATTGGATGTAAATGAGCAGGTTATTTTATACAAAAAACAAAGCTGATTTTTGCATATAATACAACAGCCATATGTGCAGTAGTCTTGGGCTGCATCGATGTCATGGTCAGTCCTGACTGCCCATCAGGAAACTTTCACAAAAATATGTATAGCTTAAAAAAAAGAGCTGTGTGTGAAGAAATTCACATTTTCCATACACATAAATGTCTCATCATACAAGTTGATATGGAAAAAATATTATTGGCTTATGAGACAGACTTGTAATTATGCCTAGAATTTTTTTAATATTGTGTTGGTTCTTGAAGGGTTTTCTTCAATTAGACCTTTACCTTTAAGCAGACAGTGAAACAGACCAATTATACTGACACATTGTAACTTGCTGGGTATACAATCCTCAGACCTGAGTGTGGTTAGTCACCCATTTTCACACTTTCATCTGTCACTGATTGGTTCATCTTCTTTTCCTGGAGAGCAGGAAGGTTCTGCTACTGATTTTGTAGTTTAGAATTATACGTCAGACTTCTGTCTTTGTAAGGCTGCATCCCGTCATGTCAAATTACTAGTGTGCCATAAAATTACCATATGTATTGTGAACTACTTTCTTGTCACCATTGATGATGTTTTAAATAGTTTAGAAGCTGTAGTAGCCCTTTCTATGTGCACCTTAACAACTTTCTGTATAAGCATAATTTAAATACTTACTAAGCCACCCTGAAATTAGATTTTTATTCAAAGTGGCCCAATTATTTGTGTAATAGAAAATGGAGGGGGGGGATCTAATTGATAAAATATGAAATCTCTAATATATTTTTATATTTAGTTATAGTTTCAAATATATGTAATTGGTATATTCACTAATCTAAGCAAAGAAGGGAAGGGCTACTGCAGCTTTAAAAGCAATTTATTGAATGATTGTTAAATAGGTTGTATAGTGTATAATAAGTGATTTTTAGATGACAGATTGCTTTATCATGACACATGATTATAGTTTTTGTAGGGGTCACAAATATGCTGAATGGTAACCCATACGAATTGTGGTTTTTCTGGAAGTATTAATGCTGGCAGCATAGGTGTTAAGTATCCAAAGAGGTACTTCTTTTTTTTTTAAGGAAGAAACTCATGCTGAGTGGGTTATTCCTAGGGCTGAAATGTACGTTCATTAGATCACTGTATAGAACCACAGCTTGGAACTTGGAACCCACGGTTGGTTACCCTTCACATTCCAATAGTAAATCTTCAGACTTTGTAGGTTTACTTGACCTCTACTGCAAAAAAAAAATGTAAACAGAAAAGATGTATGAACTTATGGGGTTAATTTCATATACAGCCTCACATGGCATGAGCAAAAACAGTTTGAAAAAATTGGCAATAATATGCATACAGGTACCAGCATTATGTAAATATAGAGCATAGGGTGTTCACAATACACTAATACATTTCTATTATTCAGCAAAAGTTTGTTTCCAAGTGAAATAGGGAACTGCATTTTTGTCGTTTCTTACATCTTTTTTGAATGTTATACCTATTAAAAAGATGTATTCAGTACTTGTGAGTAAAATATCACATTTAATTTTAAAAAATCATTCTGTTCTCTCTGAATGATCTCTAAAGAATATGTACATTTTGTAACAGTTAAGCTAAACCTCAAAAAGTATTTTAACTATCATTGGCAACCCAACTGGATGAAAATATTTATGCTGTTTGAGGCACAGTTAGGAGATTCATAGTGTTTGCTTTAAAAAAGGCTCTTTAATTAAAAGGATGAGCTTGAAAACTGTTCTTATTTTAGAGAATGATCTAAAACTTAATCTGAGACACTCCGATGCATTAATCTCTCATTTTAGTCCCCGATACCTCAATTCGAGCTCTCAAGAAATTTCATAGTGTGTGTGGACAAAGGTATGTGCTGTTATTTGTTTGTCAATAGAAAAGTAACTGAAATGTACATGAACAAAATAGTATTACCTTGTGAGAATAAGTACTTCAGAGGAAAGAGGCTCTAACCCCTTTGATCTGTGTGCCCATATATTCATTCTTGAGTTATGGATTCAAAGAAAAGAGGAAACTGTGATGTCGGAAGAGAGAATTCATTCTGTATGTGCTGTTAAAGTCTTAAATCCACACCATTTTAAATATGTAATCATTTAGCAATCAGTGAAATGTTACGTGTTCCCTGCACGATTAGTCTTTTAGCACTGGGAAAAACCTACACTTTAGCTAAAGCAGAGAGAATCCTGATTTCTGTCTCTTCAGTGCCTTATCACATAATGCATACATCTGATAAAGGGACATTTGGACAGCCCTAAAGATACATGCTGTATGTTATAATTGCACATGGAAACTGAAAGGAATGGCCTTACATAGGATAAGCCAGGGCATGGGATGGAGAGAGGAGGAACTTTTAATCTTGTACAGTGTTTTTGTAAAACAAAATTCTACTTAGAGTCTACTTTGCAACTGGTAAGAGAGGAAGAATGTATGGGACTAAGTGCCAACCTAGCTTAAATAATAGCCTCTCTAGTCTCACAAAAATGAAGTGTTGAGAATGGGTGAGGAGGAGGAGAAAGTGCCTGGAGCAGTGAGGAGCAGTAGCCCAAATCCTGTTTCCCCTTAGCCACACTTCAGTGGAACTGTTTGTGTGAGCTAGGACTGCAGGAGCCAACCCAATGAGAGAATGTTTAAAGGGATTGTATTCTATACTAGTTGAGTGGTTAAAAGCGCCACTATTTGTCAAGTCCAAAGCCAGTTATTGATGCATCATTGATGTCACATAGGAACAAATTTTTCAGGATAGGAATAGAGCCTCTTTACAACAGTTTTTTTAAAAAAATAAATGCTTGGAGGGTTTTACTTCTGATAAAAGGCTGTATGTATGAAAATATACCCCAACCCTAAACTAATTTGCTTAACTGCATAGATTCAACAGTGTGTCATTATTCTATTTTGTATATTAAACAAAAGATATATAATGGGGACAGAGCCTATATTATACTGGTGTATGGCATATTAAAAAGCTTTTTTCATTATTTTTTATCACAGTAATTTTAAACAGTGTAAAAATTAAAACCAGTGACTCCTGTTTAAAAATAAAAGTTGTAGTTTTTTATTCATGCTGAATAATTCTGTAGTAACAATTCTGTAGTTTTCACCTACTCAGTGAAATGTTGGACTGTAATATCTTGTGTGGAACTGTTGAACATTTATTTTTCATTTAAATTTGCTGTTCTGGTAATACAAAACCATACATCTGTACAGAAGTTGCAGTAAATGTGAGCCATTTACAGCAATGCCAAATAATGGACAGAAATCACATAATAAAATTCTGCTTTTTTCATTAAATAGCTCCAAAATGCTTTGGTAGAGTTTTTGTTGTGTACCTGACAAAGATTGAACCCAGTTAAATCAATCAGTTTATTTTATTCTTCTCCAATCACCACATACACAGGAATTAACATCTTACTGGTCTAAAGCCAGTCTCTTCTGTAGTTAAGTTATGGAGTGCAAGAATTTCTGACGGCTAAACTCAAATTAACTGAAATGTGCAGATTTAACAGCCCTTTCAGTAAAACTAAATTAAAGTAAGAAAAACATTAGAATTAAAATCGATACCGGAAAAACAAATTGATTTAGAAATAGAGTGCCTGCTAGAATTACAATTTTTCTGAAGAATTTGAAGTTGTAAATGATGGAAAGAAAAGGTCCTTGCTGTGGGGCTGTGTGGGAAGCTGAAAGGGTTAATGCAAGGAGGAAAATCAAAACAGTAGCCACTGGACACTTCTTTTCTGCATCTGTAAGATGCATCTAGAAAGCATTGTGAATAAATGTCTTCAACAAAGCATTGTTTACAGTATAAATCCGTTTAGGCATAGTTCCAACATAGTTTGAATAGTCTGTGTTTGCACAGCAGTAATAAAAGAGGGAGCAGCAAAAACTTGAGAGATAAGTCTGCAGTAATTATACCATTACAACAGTAATGACCAAACCATTTTCACATGTGGTCTGTACTGTGATAACAGGGTAAAGTCCTAGACTGCAGCCTATCCCATGGCTGTTAGTCTCTGAGACGTGCTGACCACTATCTACCCATGCTTGATTGTCCATGATAGTTCCCATCAAATCCTGCCCTTTAAGATGAAATGTGACACTGTTTCTGCATTGTGCTGAGTGTCTGGATCTGCTGCTGTTTAACACATCTGCAGCCACAAGAGAAAACTAAAATAAAAGTGCAATTGCATTGTCTAGGGCTGCAGTTGAGAATGTTTTGACTGCTATGCTAGGCTCCATTATAAATACTTACTGATCTAAGGCCTGGTCCCCACTAAGCCCCCACTTCTGACTAAGGTACCCAAATTCAGCTACATTAATAACGTAGCTGAATTCGAAGTACCTTAGTCCGAACTTACCGCGGGTCCAGACGCGGCAGGCAGGCTCCCCCGTCGATGCCGCGTACTCCTCGCCGAGCTGGAGTACCGGCGTCGACGGCGAGCACTTCCGGGATCGATTTATCGCGTCTTAACCAGACGCAATAAATCGATCCCAGAACATCGATTGCCTGCCGCCGGACCCTCCAGTAAGTGTAGACGTACCCTTAGGGCTATGGGGTCTGAGAGGTCCTAGCTGGTTTACTGGGAATGCTCACTTAGGAAAACATGCTTGCTGATTAGTGTTGTTGAAAAACATCTTTACTCTGGTTGTTGACAAATAATAAAAGCATTCTCTTCACTTCAGACTATTCTAAGCCACTAGAACAAAGAGCTGCCATAAAACTCACTTCCTGGCATGTCACCGTGTTAAAGATTTAAAGCTGCAATATTAAGTATTTTGAAGCCAGCAGTAAATAAAACTGCTCACAATTTTTTTTTTTAAATATAACCAGCTCATTTGCCCCTCTTCCATAGCAGTGATAGAATAGTGCTGTAATAATGACTCTGATCCCAACATAGAAGGAACAATACTGGAACAAAGGTTATAGACAGATACAAGTTTTTAATATTTGGTGGTGGACCCGTGAAAGACTTTTTTAACAGCATGTTCTGAGGGAAGTAACCAGTTTATTTCAGAGTTGAATTCTAATCACTGTGAAATACTCAGAAGCATCTCTATGTTTCCCATACAAACCTCTTAGGGTATGTTTGCACTGCAGTTGGGAGATGTGATTCCCAGCGTGGGTAGACAGCTGCTGTAAATCTGTTCACCCACGCTGGAAATCGCACCTCTCAGCAGCAGTATAGACATATGTTCAAATGTTCTGTATGACGTGGGGCATTACTTACACCCCAAACTTACCTACATTCCACCCAAAGTTGGTGAGCCCCTTTTATGTATTGTTGAAAATTACTTACATCAGAAATAATCATTACATTTAGCTTACAGAAAATTTATACTACGTGCACAAATCCGATCAGATCTTAAATTTCCTGCATGAATACCATTTTTAACATCCCTTATTCTGTCCCTTTACCACACATTATGTCCCACGCTGTATAGTACTGTTTCTCTACGTTAATACCTCCCTAACAGGATATGCAGATATGTGATAAGATTACTGACGGCATTTCTAACCAGTGTAGTTTGTGCCATCTAAATGCAGCAATGTATTTGTAGCAAACCAGAGTGCTTCCACGCCACTTCACTATGGTAATTTCATATTAATCATTGCATCTGCACAATTCTGCGTTAGTTCAAATGAACTGCTTGGCATTCTGGGTAGATATTCCAAGGTGCACTGTTCCACAGTTCTGCACTCTGTTTTTGCACGGGGCATTCTAGGATGCATAGCAGAAACTACAGGAATTCTGAGACTTGGGGTCAAATTAACAAAGTCCTATAATACCTTTCTTGGCATCCATTCATATTGCCAGCACCATTTTCGAACTTTTGTCAGGCATTATAGAGGGCCTGGAGCTGCGTGCCATGATCATTGTTGTCTCACTCCTCACCTCCATGCCAACAATGATCCAAATGCTTCTTTTCCCACAATTTTGGAATAGCGTTCCCATCTTCTCTTCCCACTCTGTGGTTCCCTTTGCAATGGTACAATGTCTTCCAATTATTTCCCCACATGATAGCCCCCCTGTATTGCGGGGTGAGTGAGTGAGTGGAGGGGGACTTCCTGGGTGCCTGTAATTTCTTTTTAAAAGTTTGTTTGAGCACCGTAGAGCCGGAGTTGAATGCTGCTTTTCTAGAGTGGGTGCGTGGAGGATGCAGGGGGCAAGTTACTAATTGCAGGCGCATCTCTGCAGGCTGTCATTCCATTGGAGGATGTAAACCTGAAGCAAGTCCCTAAGAGAAAGATTCAAAAAGGCAAAGGGCAAACTGGAAATATATGCAGTGCTACTATTTACCAGGATGGTTTCCTTCCCTCTCCCCTCCCCCGCCAGCTGGTGCAGGACTAGAAGGGAAACGCTAGCTATATGGGCAACTCTGAAAGATCTTTTGTCATGCAAAGTTCATGCCAAAATTGAGCACTGTCTTTGCCTTAATGTCTCTCTCATGACTCCTACAGATCAGCATAAAGTGCTCTGCAAAATGCAGTAATTCTCTATTGAAATGAATTCTAATGCTTTAAAATGTCTCTGCATTTAGAAAGGTCTTGCCTGATTTGGGCCATTTAACTCATGAACTGTAAACTTCAGTAGAAGCTGAATGGAACGAGGAGCCAATGTAGCTTTTCAGGCTATGATAAAGATGTCTTATTTTTAACCCCCATCATGCTGACATCCTGAGCGGGGGGGAGTAAGTCTGCGGTGGCTGGAGTGCGGAAGGAGCACAGTCAGGAAGCCTCCGGGTAAGAGAGTGGGTACAGACCCAGAAAGTGTGGCCGGTGGTTATGAGATTAGTTACTGCAGAGTAATAACTAAATAACGCTCAAAGTCTCTGATGCAGATGCCATGTAGTGCACACTGGCTGAAAGAGGGTTAAATGCTAAGTAAGTGGAGAGAGAGGCTCACAGCGCCACCAAACATGGCTCCAGACAGCCTGTACCCAGAAGAGAAGTTTAAATCCCCCGATACACTTGTGCTGTAATACAGCACATCACACTTACTGGCGCAGCTCCCTTGGGTTCTGGTACAGCTGTCCTACCCAGTGGTTTCAGTATGGTTGTACACATGGGGTTCTTATGTATTTGTCCACATCTGCTAAGTCATATAGCTTTTGGACCCCAATAATTCTCTGCCTGGTCCAACTCCATAGCATGTGTGGGGCCAAGGGAACAGTCAGTGGTTTGTTGGGTGGTCTCCTGGCTCTCTTGTGCTTGCTGTGTTCTCTGTAGCATTATTCACTACATCAGTTTCAGGTTTGGTAGTATTGCGTGCAGCAGTCCAGTTCCTCATAATGTGGGCAGGTAGCAGGAGCATTGTCAGAGGTACTGTTATGCTCCTTTGTCATAGAATCATAGAAGATTAGGGTTGGAAGAGACCTCAGGAAGTCATCTAGTCCAACCCCCTGCTCAAAGCAGGACCAACCCCAAAGAAATCATCCCACCCAGGAGTTTGTCAAGCCGGGCATTAAAAACCTCTAAGGATAGAGATTCCATCACCTCCCTAGGTAACCAGGGCCGGCTCTAGGCACCAGCCCTGCAAGCACGTGCTTGGGGTGGCACTTTCTAAGAGGTGGCATTCCGGCCTCCCTTTTTTATTTTTATTTTTTATTTTTTTGCTTGGGGCGGCGTTGCCGGGAGCCGACCCTGGCCCAGCCACTCGCCCTGCCAGCGGGAGCTGGGATCCGCGCCCCCTGCCCAGCCCGGCGGTGCCCTGTACAGCGCTGCCCTGGGGAGACTCGGCGCGGCAGGGGCAGCAGGACCCCATCTCCCTCCCTGCATCCCGGGCGCCGCTTCCCTTCCCCTCCCTCCCCCCCACTCTGGGAGCCCCTCTCACGGCCGCTGCAGCCCGGGCTGGGGGGGGGGCGAGGGGGGCCCCCGGGGGGGGGGGGGGCGGGGGGGGGGGGAAGGGACGTGGCGCTCGGGATGCAAGGAGGAAGATGGGGTCTTGCTGCCCCTGCCGCGATGAGTCTTCCCTTCCCTTCTCCCCCACCCCCCCACCCGCCGCTCCTCACACACTCCGGGAGCCCCTCTCGCCACCGCCGCAGCCCGGGCTGCAGAGGCTGCGAGAGGGGCTCCCGGAGTGTGTGAGGAGCGCGGAGGGAGAGAAGCAGTGCCCCCTGGAGCCGAGCCCGGGCTGCGGTGGAGGCGAGAGGGGCTCCCAGAGTCAGGGCCGCCGGGGGGGGGGGGGGGACAAGTGGGGCAATTTGCCCCAGGCCCCGGGTATGTCCAAGGCTCCCCCCGCCTTCGTCTTCCCCCATCCCCCGGCATCTCAGCCAGTAAGGGGGCGGGGCTGCGATCTGCGGCCGAGTGGTGGGAACTCAGGCCCCGCTGGAGACACCAGGCAGCTGCAGCGATGTTTGCGAGAGGGGTAAGCGGCATGGTAAGGGGCTGGGGTACCCCCGACCCCATCCCCCACAGCCCTGACCCCCAGCTCTGAGCCCAGCCCCTCTGAGCCGGACACCCCCCGACCCCATCCCCCCCACAGCCCTGACCCCCAGTGCCGAGCCCGCCTCTCTGAGCCGGACACCCCCCGACCCAGAACCCAGCTCCCCACCCAGCCCTGGGCAACAGCAGCACCACCCCCAGGCAGCGACAGCCCATTCGCACCAACCATCACCATCACCCAGCAACATTATGTAATTGCAAATGTATACACACCATTTAATGTTTTAAATAATGTATTTAGTGTATTTTCAAATTATTACAAATTATTTTTTGAATCTATTTCACTAGTTATTTTTTACATTTCCAAATACATGTTACTATAGTATTGCAACTTTTTTTATGGAAGGGGCCTCCGAAATTGCTTTGCCCCAGGCCCCCTGAATTCTCTGGACAGCCCTGCCCGGAGTGTGTGAGGAGCCGGGGAGGGAGGGAAGTGGGGTCCCCTGGAGCCAAGCCCGGACTGCGGTGGCGGCGAGAGGGGCTCCCGGAGGGTGTGAAGAGGTGAGCGGCCGGCTGGGCTCGTCGGTGCTGAGCAGGTAGCCCCGCAGCCGGAGATCCTCACCTTCCCGCCCGCCGGGGCTGGGCCAGGGCATGGTGAGGCTGAAGAGCAGCAGGTCCGGGGGGCTCTCCAGGTCCTCGGCTGCCAGCATGTCAGGGGTGAGGGCGGTGAGCACAAACTGATCCACCTTGGCCACCAGCAGCGCCGCAAAGCCCAGGGAGGGGCTGTGTTCTCCGCGCCGCCCCGCAGCTGCACTGCCACCTGGAAGTACTCCCACTCCACGCCTCCCAGCAGCTCCACTCGCATGGGGACAGAGTCACGGCTGGGCCAGGGCTTGGCAGCCGTGTGCTGGTAGTGGATCCCACGTTTGGGGGGGAGCCCAGTGCTGGGGTGGCAGGAGGTGCGGGGGGGGGGGGAGAGAGACCAGTGCTGGGGAGGCGGGGGGGACAGCCAAAAATTTTTTTGCTTGGGGCAGCAAAAAACCTAGAGCCGGCCCTGTAGGTAACCCATTCCAGTGCTTCACCACCCTCCTAGTGAAATAGTGTTTCCTAATATACAACCTAGACCTCTCCCATTGCAACTTGAGACCATTGCTTCTTTTTCTGCCATCTGCCATCACTGAACCCAGCCTAGCTCCCTCCTCTTTGGAAACCCCCTTCAGGTAGTTGAAGGCTCCTATCAAATCCCCCCTCACTCTTCTTTTCTACAGACTAAATAAGCCCAGTTCCCTCAGCCTCTCCCTGTAAGTCGTGCCTCAGCTCGCTAATCATTTTCATTGCCTTCCGCTGGACTTGCTCCAATTTGTCCACATCCCTTCTGTAGTGGGAGGCCCAAAACGACACAATACTCCAGATATGGCCTCACTAGTGCTGAATAGAGGGGACTAATCACTCCCCTTGATCTGCTGGCAATGCTCCTATTAATGCAGACCAATATGCCATTAGCCTTCTTGGCTACAAGGGCACACTGCTGACTCATTTCCAGCTTCTCGTCCACTGTATTCCCCAGGTCCTTTTCTGGAGAACTGCCACTTGGGCAGTCAGTCCCCAGCTTGTAGTGGTGTATGGGATTCTTCCATCCTAAGGGCAGGACTCTGCACTTGTCCTTGTTGAACCTCATCAGATTTCTTTTGGCCCAATCCTCCAATTTGTCTAGGGCACTCTGGACCCTAGCCCTACTCTCCAGCGTATCTACCTCTCCCCCACAGCTTAGTGTCATCCGCAAACTTGCTGAGGGTGCAATCCATCCCATCATCCAGATCACTAATAAAGATGTTGAACAAAACCGGCCCCAGGACCGACCCCTGGGGAACTTCACTTGGAGTTGGTTGGAAGAGATTTGAGAGAGTTGGCTGCCATCGAGACATGGAGCCATTGATCACTACCCGTTGAGCCCAACAATCTAGCCAGCTTTCTATCCACCTTACAGTCCATTCATCTAATCCATAATTTTTTTGGTCTTCAGATATATTTGCAGGAGCTCCTTGGCATTGGTTCTGGGGGTGCCCCCTCACCTTCATTTGCTCTGACAGTGCCATGTAGGTGTCTACATTCTGGTGATGCTTATCCAGATGAGACCGGACATGCCTCTCCAAAGAAGGCAATCAAAACCAGGACCTCTGCAGGAGCCCATGCAGGAGGCACAGGGAAGACATGGCTGCTATAATAGATATGTGAATTCACTATTGCCTTTGCCAAACTCCAATTTGAGTAATGATTTTCTGCTTTCCTAGAATTCCTCCTTGTAGTTTCCTGTCCCAGGCTTGTGTAATGTTACTGAGCAATGTTACAGAACCACCACATCCCAGCGGTGCCTCAAGCAAATACAATAAAGAGCTTTGTGCAGCATCTTGGGTCCTTTTCTATGAAAGCTGCTACATGTGGCATACAGATCTTTAGACAAATCTTTCAGGTGCTTTGAGGATATGAAAGTGCAGCCATATTCTAGACTGTGTATTTTTCATGCAAGGTAACATTCTAAGACATTAATATGAAGTAATTGCTTACTTCCACTTGGGCATGAATATTGCTAGCTAACGTAACATTCACTTTGGTGCATATGAAGGTTATTTAAAAAAAATTACTAATCATGTCCCCTGAGACAGGATTTAAAAAAATCCTTCCTATACAGTAACAGTCTTTTTTAACTTGATGGCAGGGGAGAATAAACTTATTTGACTTAAATTACTGTCATGGGTGGTTCTATTTATAAAAACACGCTATGGATACATAGATATTCCTAAACAATGCATCATTGGCTTGGCATAGCTCCAGACCATAATTAAGGATGATTTCTAAGGTCTCGGCATGAAGCTATATGTTTGATTCCACGCTTCTGGCTTTCCCCTCCCCCACTATTCTGATTATAGGCTTCTGTTGATTCAAGAATAAACTAGGTGGAAAAATTTGAGGGGAAACTGCTGATGCAGCATTTAATACAGTCACTAATTGCATTGCTAATGCGATAGGACAGCCGTTATACTTTCTGCTTGATGTGGCACAGGCTGAAAAAGCAGCGTACTGTGTCCAATTAAGTGAAGTGGGCACCATTACCGAGCTGGGTATAAGTGGAGCTGTGACACAAATAGTATCTAACCAAGTGTGAGCAGGTTCCTTTCCCAACTTGCTGCAAAACAAATTCCACATAATGTGTAGAGTCAAAAACTCAGGTCTTTCTGGGGGCGATTACTTTTATTAGATAAAACTCATCTCAACTTTTTTCCCCAGGCATGCCAGATTCCAAGGGTTCCTACCTCAGGGATGCTCTGCCCACACCCTAGATCCTCTCTTCGTCTAGAAAGCCATTCCTATCTCCTTTATTTGGGTGGGGTGCATAAGAACATAAGAAAGGCCGTACCGGGTCAGACCAAAGGTCCATCTAGTCCAGTATCCTGTCTACCGACAGTGGCCAATGCCAGGTGCCCCAGAGGGAGTGAACCTAACAGGTAATGATCAAGTGATCTCTCTCCTGCCATCCATCTCCATCCTCTGACAGACAGAGGCTAGGGACACCATTCCTTACCCATCCTGGCTAATAGCCATTAATGGACTTAACCTCCATGAATTTATCCAATTCTCTTTTAAACGCTGTTATAGTCCTAGCCTTCACAACCTCCTCAGGCAAGCAGTTCCACAAGTTGACTGTGCGCTGTGTGACGAAGAACTTCCTTTTATTTGTTTTAAACCTGCTGCCCATTAATTTCATTTGGTGACCCCTAGTTCTTGTATTATGGGAATAAGTAAATAACTTTTCCTTATCTATTTTCTCCACATCACTCATGATTTTATATACCTCTATCGTATCCCCTCTTACCTGCTGCACTTAACCCTTTCCCAGCAGGATAGACACCTGCTGATAAGGTGGGAGGTTTCGGGCAAACACCCCCAGCCTCTTATACTATCTTTGACTTAGTTTAAACGTTCAGTAAACAAATGAACAGAAGGCTTTACACTAAAACTGTCCTGAGGGCACAAGCTGGAATGCACATACCTGTGCTCTTTCACAGAGTGTTTCCTCCTGAACAAATTCAGACTACAGGACTTGCACACCATATGGGTTGAATGGTTCTGGCCACGTCAATCGTTCTGAAGGGCGGTGGCGGGAATGGTCACTTTTCAGCAATACGTCATGTTTGTGGAATCTCTGTTCACCCAATGGCCATTAGAGGAAGTCCCCTCCAGCAGAAAGGAAGATGGTTACATTTGTAGAGTACATCACCACAGCATGATTCAATAGACAGGTACCAGATAGCTGCAGGCTATGGTTGGGCTATTAAAACTGTAAAAATCCACAGAAAACAAGCTGGATGCTAAGTTTAGTAATTTGGCAAAGCAAAAGCAGAATCATTTTTTAAATGAAAGGATGTCTTTGTTAGAGATTCAACACCCCTTTCAAAAAACATTTTAAAGTTATTTGCAGTGATGTTGTAGCCATGTTTGTCCCAGAAGATTAGTGAGACAAGGTGTGTGAATTTATTGGACCCACTTCTGGTGGTGGACGAAACAAGCTTTCAAGCTACACAGAGCTCTTCTTTAGGTCTCTGTCACGGCGTTCTGGGGTTGCAATCCAGCCCAGTGAGGGGCTGCATCACCACTTCCCCTGCAATCCTGGGTGCCTTACAATGCTTTACTGCTGTAGCTCCCAGCCTGGGATGCTCCCAGTCAGCCGACAAGTATGTAGGTTGCTCCCTGAGTGTCTGTGTGCTAGACAGCCCTGGTTGAGCGGTTTTGACCTCAGCAGCCTATCTTGGTTACAACCAGCAAGATGACCCCAATGCACTACCAGTCCCAAAATGTTAAACAAAAACATCTTGTTCATTAAGTGCTGTTAAAGTTCATTACCTTACCCTGCGTGTCTCTCTTGCCCCTTCCATCATTTGAGAGGCCCAGGGATGGGCAGAGCTGTGGGAGTGAACCACAGAACCCCATCCTTCCCTCTGCTCTTATAAGTGGTGAGTAGGGTTTGTAAAGGTGCCTAAGGGCTGGTCTACACTGGGGGGGAGGGGGAGGAGATTGATCTAAGATACGCAACTTCAGCTACGAGAATAGCGTAGCTGAAGTCGACGTATCTTAGATTGACTTACCTCCCGTCCTCACGGCGCGGGATCGAGGGCCGCGGCTCCCGTTGACTCCGCTTCCGCCTCTCGCCCTGGTGGAGTTCCAGAGTCGACAGGGAGTGCGTTCGGGGATCAATTTATCGCGTCTAGACGAGAAGTGATAAATCGATCCCTGATAGATCGATTGCTACCCGCCGATCCGGCGGGTGGTGAAGATGTACCCTAAGAAAGAAGCCCAATTCCCACTGAATTTCACTGCACTTCCCCAGCAGCTTGGAAGACAGGCAGGCCCTTCCTGTTCCTGCTAGCCTCAGTCCCTGCTACCACTGCTACCCATGGAAGGAACCAAGGGGCAGTCCTGAAATGGGCTGTCCTAGGCAGCTGCCCACCCTGCTATGCCTAGAGCAGCTGCTGGCTGCCCATAGCCAACATTTGGGCCCCTGTGACCTGCTCAAAACCCCTGCTTAGCTGCTGCCTAGCCACAAAGCTTCCCACAGGAGGTGTGTGCAAAGCTCCCTAAGTCATGCAGCTACCCCGCAGCTAACAACCGTTGCTCATGCCTCACTTCTCTGGGAGGTGAGCCAGGTTTTGCAGCTGGCCTGCCCATGCTCCAGGTGCATGCCCTAACCAGTAGGCTATTGGGATGCTCTCTTAGCCTTGTCTTTTGTTCACGGTCTGATCCAGTTGCTGGACTCTGAGAACGCCTACTGGGCCCTGCTGGTGCAATGGGGGGTGGGTGGGGAGACACCTTGTTTGAGAACACAACTGGGGCTTAGTTTTCCAACATCTCAGTCTCTGTGTGGTATTAGCCCTGGGTGCCTAACTCCCATAAGGAGGGTTGAAAACTCTCTCATGCACCATGTTAGCAAGCTGTAACTCCATTTCCTCCCCCCTCCCACACACACACACACCAGTCTCTGCCATGCTTTAAAAGAGGCCGTAACCCATGGCCTTGCAGGGGAGTGTTACCATTCTATTACAGCAGAGCTGAGCGAGCACACAATAGAAGGAGCTTTCCAGACCCTGGAGCAGTGCAATGAAAAGCCACGTGTTTTGTTACAGGCTGAGATGCTAAAGGGCAGTGTTTGTTTATACAGCAGTCGTGACCAGGGTCCCTGAGCCCCAAACTGCATGATATTGTCTGTCCACTTAACTCTTTGTAGTCTTACCAATGTGAGCTGGAGCAAGACACCACTGGCACACAGTTAAAAAGTGTTTAGGGTTGGGGGTTCTGTCTTCGTCTCATACAGAGAAAACAAATTACTTGGTTTTAATAAGGAAAATGGTCTGTCCTGCTGTTGGAGGCCCTGAGCCTTAGGCGAGAGAAATGGGCATACGGTACTGTGCCATTCATACGCTTCTAATTAATTAACTTAATAGAGACATATTACATTAATTCAAAGATTATGGTAAACAGGCACAAAAAAGGCTGTTCAATTATTAAACCCTGTCATGCTGTGATTGAATCAGCGCAAGGTAGCCAAGAGGAGTAGGTAGCCAGTGTGTGGGAGATTATGAAATAGTTCATTCATAAAGCATTCTAGTTGCTGGTGTGAAATAAATAAGAAGGTGACTAAATGCAAGGCTATGGCTTGAGGCAGCGTAATGAAGCAAGAACTATGTAAGTGAAAGTGATGAGGAATCTGGGACTCATGTTCTGCATAACACGGAGGGGCTGAAGGAGAAAAGAGAGAGTGTGTGTGTGCCCCAAGCGTTGGCAGAGAAATGTGCTCGTCCCTCTCTGCCTTTCACATGCACTTTAAAGGTGTTCTATGGGCTGGGCAGGGGCGTCTGATGCTCAGTGGGTATAGGAGGGGGACGTCTTTAGCTAAGAGCAGCAAACACCTTCACCAACAGTCTTGGCTCTTGTGGCTTGTGCCATAAGGTCACCAAAGCCAGTGCCAGCGTGTACACTGCTGGAGTGCTGCTAACCCATTTTCTCTAGCACGATCACTATTTTCATCATTGTCACGGGACAGAACGGGATGTAACTGGTGGGAAAGGGCCTCTCCCCATACACTATATATGACCAGCATTTCCAACAGCAACTTTCCTTTTAGGTGCTTCATTTTTGGGGTGCAGGGGACAATTTTAGCTCCCGCTACCTCAGGAGAGTGCTCAACACTGTCTGAAAAACCAGCTCTATCCCCTTTAAAGTATGTAACTCAGGGGTCGGCAACGTTTGGCATGAGTAAGCACCCTAGTGGGCTTGTGGGAAGCGGCGCAGGCAAGTGATCTGCTGGCCGCGGCTTCCCGCCGCCCCCATTGGCCCGGGACGGCGAACCACGGCCAGTGGGGAGCCGCGATCGGCCGAACCTGCCGCATCAGCA
Organism: Trachemys scripta elegans; assembly: GCF_013100865.1. Taxonomy (NCBI): domain Eukaryota; kingdom Metazoa; phylum Chordata; order Testudines; family Emydidae; genus Trachemys; species Trachemys scripta. The sequence goes on along the minus strand of NC_048305.1, from coordinate 16,108,195 downwards.
GGTAAATAAACTGGCCTGGCCCGCTAGGGTGCTTACCCTGGCGAGCCGCGTGCCAAACGTTGCCGTAACTTGAGCAAGACAAATACTTGAGGCCTGTTAGCACTGCTTTCTAATTCATACTTTCGTATCTCAGTTAGTTATCATCATACCTGGGCTAATACTATATTAAAAAAAAAAAAAACCCACACATGGTCACGTGTTACAGCGCTGTCACAGAAAGGTGGCCTGCACCCTTATTCTGTAGTACATTTTGGTGCTCTGTGCTTATATGCATGCAAGGGAGTTGGGTAGTGGTCAATCTTCAGGCTGGTATAGAGAGGTGGTTTTTGGTGGTGGTTGGCTTTTTTAGCATGGTTCTGCGCTGATGCCACCGTTGGTGGTAGTAGTAAATGCTTAGTAGTCAGCAGTGACCTAGTGACCAGGAATCGAGGTGTGGTAATTAAAGTGACACTCAGAGGGTTAAATACCTTCTGTGGCACTAATCCAACTTCTCCAGACTCAGTGGTACAATGACCAACTTAAGGTGCTCTTCCAGCCAGTGGAATTGTCAACCCCACCTTAGCCACTTGGCCTCCCAATATGTAACCTACAATGGCACAGACGCCAGCACATTGAGTGCGGACATGCCCAAATTAGTCAGTAGAAAATGTCAAGCGGGGGGAGGGGGGGCACACTAAGCCCTTCAAAGGGCGTCAACTGCCTAGTCAAAGGGTGTTGAGTGCCTAATCGAAGAATGAAGTGTTGCCTCATTGACACCCCCGCCCCACCACCACCCACCAATATACCGGCCTGGCATGGGCAACAGGAGGGCCCTGACCCCAGCCCCCCGGCTCCTCTGCTTCCCCCTGAGGCCCCGTCCTGCCAAGAAGATGGAACCCAGTAGGGTGACCATCACCCTTCCCCACCCCCAGTCCTGAGTCCCTCTCCTGGTCCCCCCGCACCCCCGCCACCGCCCCGGCACAGAGCTGGCCCGAGCCTTTCTCTCTCCATGCATGGGGCCACTGGCTAAAGCCCCTAAACTTCCTCCTCCACACAGGGCTGGAGCCCCACTGCCCCTTTTTGGGAAAACTGGCTCGTTGGCCCATTCGCACTTGTCAAAAAACTAAGGACACCCAGGGCCAAAATGGGCTATTTGGGCAACCGAGGCCAGGCGTCCCCCTCCCCCGCCCCCCCAGGCCCGGCTCAGGGTCAGAGCTCAGTGGCTGGGAGCAGTGCCATGGCCGGGAGCAGAACCAAGGTCAGGGTGGAGCGGGGTGGAGGTGGGGGGGGGGGCGGGGCTGTCATGCCTGAGGCACCGCCACACAACCTGCCCCCCCTCCAAACTTGCCAGGGGCCAGTTTGGGGACTCACTGCCCTAGGCTGTGATAAGTGCTGCCAGGCAGCTGTGGGGAGCCCCAGACCTGCCACTTGCCGGGGAGTAGGGGGAGGTACCTGAGAGCAGCCCCTCCCCCACCCCCAGCACATGTCCCTGCCCAGGGTTTGCCATCCAGGGCATGTGGAGGGGCCAGGAGCTCACCCATTGGCCCGGGCTCCCTGGGTAGCTCTTGACCAGCCTTCTAATAAAGGGGGTGGAGCCATGGCGGGACCGGGGAGGGGCGTGGGCTGGAAGGGCAGGGCCCCCGTGATTCAGTGGCGGGTGCCCAAATGGGCTCTATCCCAAGGGGCTGCACTATCTCTTAAACTGCCTCAGGCAGTAGCAGTGACAACTTTCTAATTCCTGAAACCTGAACATCCCTTCCCCACCCCCTGCCGCCAAGGCCCCCGCCTCTTATGCTGAGTCCCCCCACCCCCCCCCGCCCAATCCCCTCCCCGGGTCGCTTGGTTCCCCAATGCCCTGGGACTCACCTGCTGCCCGCAGAGCTGGGTTGGGAGGTGCTGACTCAGTGCCTGCTCAATCGGGGCATGGTAGGGGTCAGGCCCTGGCATGAGGAGATGGTGGGGGGGTGGGGGGGTGGAGATGGGCCCAAGAGCAAGGGGCTGGGATGGGGAAATCAGGACACAGCAGGGTGGGGTATGGGGGTCAGTCCCCGGAGCTGACTGACTGCTGGCAGAGTCCCTTTTCAACCAGCCGTTCTGGTCAGTAACCAGACACCTGGGAACACTATTTGGCAGTGAGTCCCACTCCATCAGCACTTTGACCAGCACCCCCTTGGTTTCTGTGGGGGTTGGGGGGGAACTCTCCTGAGGAGGCTGCTGCCCCCTGGGCGGTTCAGGAGCGGCAGTGCTTGCTCATTGCTGGCAGAGCGAGATGCAGCATGAGGGACTGGCCGGGGGGGGGGGGGGGGGGGGGGGGCGCCCGGGTGGGGGGGGGGGGGGGGGGGGGGGGAGGAGCATCCTCGTTAGGAGGTCATCATCGCCAGATATTGTGGAGGCAGGGACTGGGGGAGGCATTCCTCCAGATAGCAGTTGTCCCTCAGTTATGTGGGAACACTGGGGGCATCACCCCAGATGGGTGAGCAGGAACTGGGGGGGGCATCATCCTCAAGGGCCATGGTGGGTGGGGCATCAGATAAGGGGGGTAGGGATTGTTGGGGGATATCACCCCTGAGATGAGGGGGCCGGGAGAGAGATTCCCCGCTCCCAACAACAGGGAGATGGAGGAAGAGTGGCGGGGGTGAGGGAGTGGGCTTTCCCAGCGCTACACCCCCCGTCCCCCAATTCTGTACCACTTGCCCTTCCCGGGGCAGGGGGTTCCATGGGGGCAAGGGGTGGCCTGTCTTGGGAACTCCCTATGGAGAAGTAGAGGAGGGGTTCCTTACTGGGGGGTTTCCTATTGTGGCACAGTGGGTCCCCAGTGGGGGGGTCTGTCAGTCCCACCAGAGGGGGGGGGGCAGGAGGTGGGGGGGCTCCCTATGGGGGCACAGGTCAGCTCTCAGCATGTGGGGTGAGCTTTCAGTCCCTTTGTGGGGCAGTGGGGAGGTGTGGGATGTGTGTGTCGGTCTCTTCCTGGGGTGAGGATGTGGGCAGCTTCCTGCAGAGGTGCCGGGCGGTCTGTTGATCTCTCACTGGGGCAGGACAGGGCTCCCCATAGAGTGTGGGGGAACCCTGGTTGAGGTGTGTCAGTCACTCTCCAGTGTTGGGGGACAGGATCCAGGGAGGTTCCCTTTGTGGTACAGGGACATCCCTGGAGATGATAATGGGGGTTCTTTTGGCTGAAAGCCTCTTTGGTCTATAACAGCGGATCTCAACCAGGGATCCGGGGCCTTCTGCTGGGGCCATGAGCAGGTTTCAGAGCATCCTTCAAAATAAACAGGGCCAGTGTTTGACTTTCTCAGACCCAAGGCAGAAAGCTAAAGCCTGAGCCCTGCTGCCTGGGGTTGAAGCTGAAGCCCAAGCCCGGCCATGCGGGGCTGAAGCAAAAGACCAAGCAACTTAGTTTTATGGGGCCCCAAGCAATTGTTTTGCTTGCTACCTACAAACACCAGCCCTGGCTTTTAATCTACTGGATATGCAGAAGGACAGTTGTTGTGGCACAAGTGGGCTGTGGAATTTTTATAGCATGTTGGGGGGTAGGGGAGCTCAGAAAGAGAAAGGTTGAGACCCCCTGGTCAATAACACAAGAGGAGGGCGTTGTCAAAGTATTCAGAACTATTAGCCACCCGAGAATTTTATCTCACAAATATTTTTCCATCAAGAGAAGAGTAATTATTTGGTAATATGTTTTTCTCTTTATTAATCTAGCTCTACAGATGGTCAAGTACTATTTGTCAGATTAATTATCAGGGCTGCTTTTAATCTTCACTAATTCTTCACAGTTTTCATCTAGCAACAGTTAGCAGCAAAGAGACCGGAGAGTAGAGAGACTTGGCTTTCAGACTTCAAGAAAGCTATTTTACTAAAAAAAAAAAAAAAAAAAAAGGCTACAATGCCAAAATTGTGACATCACTTGGGACCAACAACATTCCATTGCTCTGAGTAATAATAATAAAAAAAACTACAAACATCTGTAAATACTTTAAGGCGCAAGGTTAAAACCACATTCAGATCTCACCAGTCACACATGACCCAGCACAAGTGATGGCTAAGATCCCATAATCCACTTGTAAAACTCAAACATTACTGTTAAACCAATTGTTACTGTATGTCTTGCTTTATAGACCTCAGCAGTACCAATGCACTTCTGCTGAGCTTATTTATTGAACTTGAAATTTATCTATACACACATAGCTAAGCAGGAGTGAATGTTGCCTAGTGTTTACAAGAGGGAACTGGAATGTTACCACCCCCATGCATTTAAAAAGTGGAAGGAAAAAAGAGGAGACGCCCAAGGAAATGTTTAAGGTAGTCAAAGGCGTAAAATGATCATATTAAGTAAAGGAAAACTGAGTCTGGTATCTAGAAAACTCTTGCTGACAGGGAGATCATTTAAATTATGGAACTATTCCAGTGGATGGACGGCCTAGTTCTTTAGAATTCGACTAGATATACCCCCTGGGAATAGAACAGAGGAAATAACATTGAATAGCTAGACATTGATTAGATTTCCTAATATGTCTTTTCCCCAACACTCCTGAGAATAATTCACATGCTGTCAATGATGGATGACTCACAACATACTGGTACTCTGTCACCATCATCTTAAAAGGCAAGGGAGAGGGTGTGTGTACATACACACACACACACACTTATTGGGTAATCCAGTACAAAACTAAATCTTTTCCATTCTTTGCCATCCATAATTCTACTTGATACATGAATAAACTTTATAACCATGCAGCTTGTAAATATTATATGAAATGTGCACACAGACTGGTCTGGCTCTCATGATGCATATGGAGCTTCATAGCTGTACACAGAACGCTTCCCTTAAGTCTGAGTTAGCTCCAAGAGGTTCCAATGTCAAGGAAGTGGCCATACAAGGAAAAATAGCAATAAAAAATAAATACTGAGACATAGGCCAGTGTTGCAAACTCTCACAAATTCATCCAAAGGGTCATATTTGTTGTTTTTCCTAACGCCCCAGTTCCTGACTTATGTTAATAAAATGAAAAGGGGGATTCTAGCTGTCATGGTTGTAGAGGAAAGCTTGAAAATGTCAACCCAAAATGCTTAGAACACAGAAAGCAAAGAAAAACCACCTCAACCTTTTATCTTTTACAATTTCATGATTTTTAAGCCTCTCGTGACTTTAGAGGCCTGACATGATTTTTGGGTGCTCTAGTTTGGCACTATGTCTCACACATACAGCCAAGTAGGTTACATCTGGATTTGCACTGTTGGCCAACTAAGGTAAATGATAACTGCTTAGCAGATGTTTTTGCACATAGTTTAGCTAGGATGATAATGGCCTATTCTCCATTTTTGCATCCTGGTTTGTTTCTTTTGCAGCAGTTTGCAATGTGTTCCATGATGAAGTGCTTCTTCTGAGAGTCATGATAGGGTGCCAGTGGTCTAAATGAAAGAGATCTGCATGAAACCAGGGTTCCTCTCAATGCCTGTATTCCTGGGTAGGGCCTTCCTACTGTTTTATTTGGGCCTTATGCCATAATCTTTATACAGACAAAACTCCTACTTATTTTACCAGTGCTATGGCTGAGGGATCAAGTCTCTTCTAAAACCGTGTTTGCACATAATGCTGGGTTTGAAAGTCACAACATTCCCAATCTGATTATAGCCATTGTGAGTAGAGAGAGTGCATAGAAACAGAGACCCAATTTTCATGTGCTTTAACTTGTTCATTTTGCCATGGCTGGATAAACCTCCTGCTGGTGCTGTTAGCACGACTGGGGCTCCAACTAACCGAAGAAAACAGAAGCCACATTTGTGGGGTTTTTTGTTTTGCTTTAAAAAGACACAATCAAGAAGCAGCATATTGATTCCCGGGCCCAAAAATATTTATTATACATTATGAATATAACAAAATTAATAAGCTCTAAAAAAGGCACATGTAAAATGATATTTACAAAAATTGAACAGACTATCAAATACAAGACAAAAATATGAAGCACATTATTTTTCCTTCCATGCCTATATATAGCTATGTATATTTACTGTGTTGTGCAGTCAACTGCATGACCTAGCTCTACAAAAATGCTAGATTACGCCAACAGATTTATTTAATAGTTCAAGGAGTGCCCTTCTTTTTGAATTACTGTCAGAAGACCAGTATCGACAGCACTAGAATGAAAGCGTGAAAAGATGGGTTACCAGAGGCAACGTAAAAGGAGATAAATGCTTTTCATTATAAATCAAGCTTGGGCCCCCATCCTTGTACCACGTTTTTGTGGCTGCACCAGCCCAGTAAATATAAACTTCAAGTACGTTTCAAATACTCCAGTCCAACGCTTGTAGCTCTTGGGTAAACTAGCTGGAAGGAAGGATTACACCGCCTTATATTTGCTGGTGCTATATCATGACACTGGCTCACATCCAGGACACATCCTGCATCAGGTATGCTGGATATGTGAACAGAATTAGATGAAGGCATTGCATGCTTGCCCAAGAACTGTTCTTATTCTGGATAGAAATATCATCAAACACATTAGAAAACGATGATCATCCATGCTGTGAAACCCAGATCCATAGCCATGCTATTTGAGGTGGTTTGCGATACAGAGTTGAGAAGCCTTTTTTTTTTTAATTTTGCCAGTTAGCTTTAATTTTTAAAATATGACAGGAAGCGCAAACACTGTGTTGTCTGATCCCATTTGGAACTTACCTTCATTTACATAAGACTATAGCAGATTTAAATTAAATCCCAACTTTCAAAAAATATATAGAGATATGTGTAAAGCTAAACTCATCCTTTGGTTAATACAAATCTTTATTTCAAATTGTATTTTAATATTTCTCATGAGCCTGCACAGGACTGCTGGGGATTGGTCCTGCTTTGAGCAGGGGGTTGGACTAGATGACCTCCTGAGGTCCCTTCCAACCCTGATATTCTATGATTCTATGACACAGCCAGCCAAGAATATAAATGAAGATTTATGAAGTTCATGTGTGGAAAGGAACATTAAGAGGGGAAGAATTTCAAGCCCTGGGTGCCACTTAAATGCCCTCCTCACCCAGCCTTTGCAGGAAACATCATTGCAATCTTTAAGCACAAGTGGGAACCTAGAGGAACTCCAGATGATGACATACATAGTCAGAATTTCTATTAGCCCCGCCTCCTGATTTAACAGTAGCACCAACTGGTTTAAAACCCAAACCATCAAATGTGATACCACAACAAGAAGTGATTTACTATTGGACAATATCAAACACTAACGTAGAATGATGATTTTATAACATGAATACACTTCCGGCCTACAAACTTTGTCTTGAGCTTGTGGTGTTTTCACTCAACCTGTCCAGCTTCTACCAAGAAGGCCCAACCCAAATGAAACATCTGATCTCTAGGAATACAAACTAACTGGCTTGCAGTCATCAATTGCATGTTTTTTTTTCATGCGAGTGTCCTTCATGAATTTTTGACTCTGACAAGATATACAGGGATTATATAACAATACTAGGCGCATAGTGTTTGGTTGTACAATAGAATGATTTCCCCCACCCCCACACTGCTTTGAGTCTTTGGCCTGCTGTCAACATGTGCAGAATGCCAGTGGAATTTAATCATAAAAGAAAACGAGCATTAAAATAGGGCAGAGCAAATGGGAAAAGAAAGTCTATGCATTTAAAACTCATGTGGCCTATAGCCTGTGACAAAGAAATGGACATTTCTGGCTTTGATCGAATACATTTTTCAGTTTAGTTTCTAAGGGTATGTCTACACTGGAGTTAAAAACTTTGTAGCTGGCCTGTGTCAGCTGATTTGGGCTCATGGGCTCTGGCTAAAGGGCTTAATTGCAGAGGAGGCATTTAGGTTCGGGCTGTGGCCTGGGCTCTATGTCCCTGTGAGGTGGGAGGGCCCCAGAGCTAGGGCTGCAGCCCGAGCTTTTACACTGCAATTACCCCGAATCCTGTGAGCCCGAGTCAGCTGGCAAGGGCCAGCTAGGAGTGTCTTACTGCAGTGTAGCTATACCCCAAATTGTAGAACCGAGCTTAGTGTCCGTTATTGTATCTTTTTTCTTGGCACACCTCTCGAATGGTTGCTGGAGAGAGCTCATCAGAATATCTGATCCCCTTTTCAATTTGCAGATGTTAATTTTGAACAACAGAGTCTAGAGCAACATTCTCAGCTAACGTGATATAAAGGAGGGAATGTGATGAACAAAGTTACCAACAAGAAGCAATTTCAGTGCAAAGGCCTGGACAGTAGTGTTGTGTCCAAGCTACATGGTATTATTTCTTTGTAATATCGTCATGTGCCCCAGTCACAGCCCAGGATCCCACTATACCAGTGGTTCCCAAACTTGTTCCGCTGCTTGTGCAGGGAAAGCCCCTGGTGGGCCGGGCCGGTTTGTGTACCTGCCGCGTCTGCAGGTTCGGCCGATCATGGCTCCCAGTGGCCACAGTTCGCTGCTCCAGGACAATGGGAGCTGCTGGAAGCGGCGGCCAGTACGTCCCTCGGCCCGCGCCACTGCACTACACAAATAAAATTCAGATCTGAATTTGAAACACCTTGAAACTCAGATAGGCATTTGGCCTTGGAGTTTAGGCTAGACTCATGTTGAGAACTTCCTAAAGTCTAGGGCATATAGACTCACAATTTTGGATCAGGCCCATCTCTAATGGAGAGCAAACCTTTGCTAAAATAAAGTTGTTTGTGCTGTGTGTGAAGCTAGCAAAAATAGGTCATGTGCAAATGCCTAAATACTACAAAGAGAAACATACTGAGATTCATGTACCCAACACTGGCTAATTCTGAGAAGAAATGGTCACCCACAAAGCATCACCGATGACACCAAACTAGTAACAGAAAATGCAACCGAATTCTGATCCTCTGAAATGCTTGTGAGACTTGAGGTAAATGGACATAACTGAGGTGGATAGAACCTCGTACTTCACTGGGGACTTGATCTGCCATAGGCTGAGCACTCGAGCCTGATCCAGCAAAGCCTATAAGCACATGCTTAACTTTAAGCATATGAGCAGATCCATTGAAATTGTGTATCTGATTTGCAATAAGCTTAAACCCATGGCATCCCCTTCATATAGATGTTAAATGAAAATCTATTACTGCACTGGCTTTTACTCTTTGAAACAGGGTTGAGCCAGGCCACACACCAGCTGATTCCACTCTACCCTGAACATCTTCTCTTTCCTCTGGATCTAAGAGACAATTTCATTGGAGGGGATGCGGAGATCACTGTGGCTGCTCCTATCTCCAATGCGAGTCACAGGAAAGCTATTTTATGGCAACCCAGTAGACCGTAAGCAGAGAACAAATGTCCATCCTCTGCCTTTTCCTAGGAAGGGAAATATAATTAGAGCTCAGCAGCCGAGTCACAGGATGGGATTTTTTTTCTATAGTGCGTCAGTGAGTTTTAGAGCACAGGTGCTATTTTCAAGCCACTTTTGTCTGTGGTTTAGAAGTGAGCATAAGCTTCATTAGGGAGGATTTATAATAGGTAATCGCTAGGTGCTATTTTCTGAGCAATCAAACAGTTGTGCTAAATTACAAGCTGCTTTTGCCCTCTTGGCTTTCAAATAATCAGTTCACCGCCCATGGAGTAAAATAAAAAGAATTTTTTTTTAAAAAAAGGGGATTTCTATTCCTTAAATGATGAAATAAGATTCTAATTGGCACAAACCTACAAGCTATAATTGTTCTGAGGTTTTTGGGTCAGTAAAGTAATTCAAGTGCCACGCACTTTCTAATCTTAACTTGGCCCTTTAGGAATGGGTTTGCTTTTTGAATATGTGAATGTGACTCCCCCCCCTTTCGCAGCAAGCAGTTGGTTTAAATCGATACGCCTTTGAACTGGGTGAGATTCAGCTCTACGGTGAGGGGAAATTGCCCTGAGAAATTAAAAAAGAAAGAGTGAGATTTCCTATCAGGACAGTGGCTCTGGACCCCATTACTGCACCCTGTACCCACAGCGTCCCGACATCTTCGAATAGCAGAAAAATACGGTTATCATTAATTACCCTCCTTTTGCCACCTGGTGCACTGAGGTTCTTCCAACTGTGCCTCATTTTCTTTTATTTCTCCTTTATTTTCAGTTATCAAGCAGCATTTAAAGAGAGGCAGGCCAGCCGGTCAGACTTCAGAATGGTTAATTTTAGTTATTATATTATCCTTAGAGCCCTCTCCCTCCAGCTGGTTGAATCTCTCTAATGCCTTGCCCTGCTCTGCAGAGAATCTGCATGCCTCCACAGCAGGGGATACATCATCTCCAGATTATTCCTATGTACTGTATAGTTCTTGGCGGTGCTGAGCTCTCCCTCTCTTTGAAAGAAACGGGGGGAAACCAACCCCCACTCCATTTGCCGTAGGTCAAAAATCAATTAAACTAACCAGGACACATCTGCAATCCAAACCCAATGTGCTGACCAGACCTTGCGAGTTATTATTCTACCGTGACAAGTGAGCCACAGTTCTACTCCTGCCTGAAGGGACTCCCCCGCCCCCCATGCAATGTGAACCCCTTGGTACAGTGATTTACAGAGAGATCACATTCCAACAAAGTGACTCCACAGCACCGTCCAATTAACACAGTGATAATACATGGATTACGCAAATCAGCATAATCTGAGCCTCCACACTTGTCTAGGGGAAACAACAGATGGCTCAGGCATTGCTGTTCTCATCGTTTAATGCTGCACCCTTCAGGACCTGATCAATCAAGGATTTGAGGGATTCAGCTGGTCTGGAAAGGTCACAGCCTTAGGTTGCTTGGTGGTGGCTGGGGGATGGGGTTTGTTTTGTTTTTGGATGAGTAATTAACCATGCAAATCAAATCAGACTGCTGGGCTGGCACAAGTGCATTACTCTGATTTGACAAAATCCCTCCCAGTAGGACACATATTCCCTTGATCAGACTTGTGTAACTATGGCTAGGGACAGGTACAAATAACAACTGTACCCCATACCAAGTAGTGGCTGTGGGTCCTAACAGGTGACTGAAATAAAGCAACTCATGCTTCCAAGGCCATCTGTGTGAAGAACATTCATAGCGCCAGCTGTCCAACTATTTCCTAACACTGGTCTCCCCTCCCCCCCCTCCTCCCATTGTGACTTTTCCCTTCAGAAATGGTAAGATTTCAATTCAGATGTCCAATTTATAATTCCTGTCCCAAGGGGATTAAAGATTCAGGTGTTTGGCTATGTGCTTCTCTCTATGTGTAAACAAATTACTCTGTATGTGCTGTGTTGCATGTGCACATCTGCACTCCTCCACTACAAGTATTTACACCATTTACTGTATTTTTAAAACATTTGGCAAGTGATTTTGGAAAAAAAAGGGGGGGGAAAAAGATAATCTTTGTAAAGGTGGACAAACCAAATATGTGACATGGCGAGAACATGTTGCCAAACATTGTGACTGATTAGAAATGACCTGACAAATTCCCATGCAGAAGTCATGAGATCATTCCTAATATGGGACAATAAATCATTCAGCCCCAGTACTGTATGTGCAGCATTCTCCATACAGCATCACCTAGCATATCATTCAGAAGTGCCGTGGTAAAAGGGAAATAAGACACTTGGGGTAAAGTTTGGAAACTTGGGTGCATCTCCCCAGGTGGTCTTATTTTTCAGAAACTGAGCCCCCACAACTTCCACTTAAGTCAATGCAGTTGAAAATCAGGCCATTTATTTTCAAACCCAAATATAAGTTTAGGTGACTAATGTTAGACACTCAGGTTTGGAAAAGTTGGCCATTAGCTGCAAACAGTTATTAAAAATCTCCAAAGAATAAACCAGGGGTCGGCAACGTTTGGCACGCGGCTCGCCAGGGTAAGCACCCTAGCGGGCCGGGCCAGTTTATTTACCTGCTGACGTGGCAGGTTTGGCCGATCGCGGCCCCCACTGGCTGCGGTTCGCCGTCCCAGGCCAATGGGGGTGGCGAGAAGCCGCGGCCAGCACATCGCTCGCCTGCGCCGCTTCCTGCCGCCCCCGTTGGCCTGGGACGGCGAACCGCGGCCAGTGGGGGCCGCGATCGGCCAAACCTGCCACGTCAGCAAGTAAATAAACTGGCCCGGCCCGCCAGGGTGCTTACCCTGGCGAGCCGCATGCCAAACGTTGCCGATCCCTGCTTTAGGTAGTTTGTTTCTTTCCCCACAGCTACAGCACCCTGCTAATCTAGCCGTGATCATAGACTGCAAATCATNGGCTCGCCAGGGTAAGTACCCTAGCGGGCCGGGCCAGTTTATTTACTTGCTGACGTGGCAGGTTTGGCCGATCGCGGCCCCCACTGGCCGCGGTTCACCGTCCCAGGCCAATGGGGGTGGCGAGAAGCCGCGGCCAGCACATCGCTCGCCTGCGCCGCTTCCTGCCGCCCCCGTTGGCCTGGGACGGCGAACCGCGGCCAGTGGGGGCCGCGATCGGCCAAACCTGCAGCGTCAGCAGGTAAATAAAACTGGCCCAGCCCGCCAGGGTGCTTACCCTGGCGAGCCGCGTGCCGAACGTTGCCGACCCCTGGAATAAACCATGAGCATCTCATTGGCTGTTCATTCCTCACAGACCCATGTGAAAGTTGCTAGGGGCTCAGGGTCTGCTTTGGAGTCAAAAGCTCCAAATACAGGTTGGGAGCAAGTGACGTTCATCACAAACCCTCTGCATTTTCCCATGGCAAGAGGAGCATAATCAGTTTCCAGATTTCCAAACAAAGGAATTTTAACAGCTGCCGCATGGCACTGGTATCCTAATGGGAAGTTTTCCTAGAGATCTTCACATGAACAGAGAATCAGTCGCTGTCCTACAATACAATAAGAGGCAATGCTTGAGTGGAGTTGCTGAATCGCTGCAACACAGGGATGAGCTGGGGAAGAGAGGATAGTAGATAGATGGTAAAGTACGGTAATTCCTCAGAGCAGCGTTTCTCAAATGCGGCCACTGTGGCTGCGTGAGGCTACCAGGGGCTTTTCTGGTGGCCACAGCCTCCTGGGCAGTGACTGGGGGGCAAAGCAGCTGCCCCTCCCTGTTGCTTCTGGATGTGCCACCTTGGTGTTGGTTGCTGGGGCTGCCAGCAGGGGTTGGGCCCTGCCCCCCTCTGGAGACACCTGGGGCACAACCCTGGAGGAGCAGTCAGCCTGTGAGTTCCCCACCTTCCCAGGGGTGGTGGGGCTCGGGCTTCAGCCCTGGGATGGTGGGGTGGCAGGCTCCGGCCACGAGGCTTCAGGCTCTGGCCCCATCCCCCGCTGCTTCTCCCACCCCTCATCGCCCCTGGTCCCTGCTGCCTATCCACCTCCCCATCCAGGGCTTAATTTGTCCCCAGGTTTGCTGGGGCTGAGTAAGTCTGCTGTGAAAAGTGTTACTGTCCCTTTTCACAGCAGAGACTTGTTAGCTTGCTGGGAGGCTGTGGAAAGGGATATCAACAAATGTACAAAAAAAATCACTTTCCACAGAAGCAGACTTCCTTGCTAGCAATAAATAAATTACAAGGATTTTGATGTGCATATTTATTTGTTTCTCCTAAAGTTAATTAAGTATTTTAGGAAAAATTGTCAGCGCAGCCACCAGCAAGAGTTGGTGGCCATACTCTGAGGCCACCAAAAAATGTGTTGTGAGAACCCCCGTCTTAGAACACAATAAAGTATGGAGTTAATAATACAAAATATTGGAGATGCAAACTGGACTTCTTTACACACTTCAATTAGCTGCATTTTATTTCTTTTAACCTTCTGTGGCATTCTTTTTATTTCTCAGCATTTCCTTCTTGCTTGAGTAAAACAATTATGAAGTCTTCATGTTTAATTGATCCCTTGTGACAAAGTCCTATAGATTTTAATAGAGAATTAATGGAGAATGATAACCTTTAAGCCGACCAACAGAAGTCTATTGACAGGACCTCATTCTCTATTAAACGGTATAGGTTGTAAAAGTAATTTCTACGAAACCCTTTTGGTTTCATCCTTACTAAATTCTACAAGACTTTTTCATATGAGAGGTGAAGTTCTGGGAAGAAAACGGCCAGACTGTAAGCACTGCCAGACCCATATCACATAAAAACGAAGGTTTTTAAAAGTGACAATCTAACACAATGACTGTGAAGCAGGCACTGTCTCTGATACATGTTCAGTAGTTGCTACTTAGCCTGCTCTGGGCTCGAGATAGAACTTTGCGCTGTCACCTGTAATCTCCCTATTCAACATGAGGTTGCTATCGGCTGCACTGCAGAACTCAACGGGACAGTTTTGGCTTGCAGGCTACCTGTGACCTAGAAAGAAAGGACGAAAAAAGATTGGAGAAAAGGAAATCTTACCATACCTGTGCTATTAGGTTTGTGTGGATGGGGCGCATGCTGAGAAAATAGTAAATTAAGGATCACTGCAGAAGCATGTGTTTGATTGATTAGTTATCACAGGCCTTGGCTACACTGGCGCTGTACAGCGCTGCAACTTGCTGCGCTCAGGGATGTGAAAACGCACCTCTCCGAGCGCAGCGCGTGCAGCGCTGTAAAGCGCCAGTGTAATTAGCGCCTGCAGCGCTGCGAGCCCCTCGGAGAGGTGGAGTACTTGCAGCGCTGCGAGACAGCTTCTGCAGTGCTGGCGGCGCAACTACACTCGCGCTTCACAATGCTGCCGCGGCAACGCTGTTAATCCCCAAGTGGAGCCAAGGCCACAGAATGACTGCAATGTTTGTGATCAGCTTAACACAGAGATGAGCATTCCCTGCTGTGACAGCCACCACTGATGTCTTCTGAATTTAAAATCGGACCATCCCAGAGTGGTGAGAGGTGACAGAGTGGTACTGATTAGTGTAGATGTGTAGCACACAATGGAGCTGGCACCCTTTGTAAAGACAGCACCTTTTACATAATAGCTTCTTTTCCGGCAAAAATGAAAAGGTGGCTTCAAGTGCAAGCTTCTAGTCCCTCCTTTCCCATAGAAAGGACCTTAGCAGCACCCAGCAGAACAGATATTTAATTCAAAATCATATTGCCACTCGCTTTACATGGCTTGTCACCCAAACCTATCAAAGAATGGAACATAATGAGCTTGCTAACAGGCATTACATTAGAGCCACACACAGAGTGACTCTTTCAGAATTTCTGTGCCAGGTTGTAAAGGTTAAAATAAAAATTTACACCCAAACAACATACCATTTTACAATGACTGCATCCTACAATATGAAAACACTGAATCTGACATTTAAATCAGCAATTTTTATGGGATATTTTCCATGGAGGTGCCATTTATAAAGACTTTATTAATATTTATTACTTTATACAGCATTTACAGTAGGCTTGAAAATAACCTTCATTCATGTATTAAACATGCACCCACATTGCTTTTAACACTCTCCATATCTCATTAAATGCTTTTAAACAGCTTTGCATAATATCTCTTAAACACGGATAACTACAGCATTATGGGACAGCCTTGTTAAGGTATTAAAGAATGTAGCTGTATATTGTAAATAGTTGGTATAAATATTAATAAAGCTTTTCAATATGGCATTTTTACACTGAGCGTTTTATTTTTTCTTAATGGCTCAACTACAGTAAGTATTGAAGGAAAACTGCTGTGATTAGTTATAGTGGTTCACGGGGCTATTTAGGCCTTAAAACTCAGGCAAAGCTCCCATTGAGGAGGGAATATTATGTCTGACTAAGAAGAGTTGAATAGGAATCTCTGATACCTAAATATTTAGGGACAGATTCTGAGACCCTTACTCAGATTGAGTAGTTCCTTACTCCAAAAATAGGACCAATAACTTTAATTGGGCTTCACACAGCTTGGGGCCTTAACGAATCTGGGTCTTACAGGAGTGGGGATTAACTCTCCTAAGGCCTGGTCCAAAGCCCATTGAAATCAATGAAAAGACCCCACCTGACTTTTATGGATCGAAAGACCAGGCCTCTAGCCTTACCTGTTTAGTTTAAACCAAGGTGATTTTAAGGTCTTCATCCCCAGAACTCTATTAAATACTTTATTTGTGCTATATTAGATACTAAAGGTAAAATCCTGGCTGCCACTGACTTCAAAGGGGGCAAGATTTCACCCTAGCACTTGTTACTGATGTCTTGTTTCAACAGATATTATGGTAATATGTATTTTTGGCCAAAATGCTAACACATGTTTAAAATTAATAAAGGATAGAATATATATAGCAGCAACTTTGAAAGTCGCTGCTTTCTGATGCTTTTGAATAACAGCTTTAATGTCTTTGTCATAAACGACAAGTAGTGCGGGTTAAATATCATTCCCCCCCTTTCCCCTTTTTAATTTAAAAATTTGAAATTTGACAAAAACAATCCAGTTGCCCCAAAAGGGGGAGAAATTCACAACATTTTCATAATTTTTTTTATCTTTAAATTTAACAAAGGCAACTTCCAACTTGATGCTTTAATTAACCTTAAGATATTTTGTAAAAACTTCAGCAATGTACTTTGGTTTGCAAGGAGGGATAGGGTAACATTATTAGGATCCTGGGACCCATTTTCAAAAGTAACTTGGGCACTTAGGAGCCTAAGGCCTAGTTTTCACTAAAGAGGTTTGCTGGTAAAGCTACACTGACAAAACACTCCTAGTACACATGCAGCTTAAAAGTGTTTTTATTGGTATAGCTTATACCAGTTCTGCAGGTGAAATAAGCAATACCAGCAAAAGCAATTTTATACTGGTATGACGGCATCTACATTGAGGCATTTGCCAGCATAGCTATGTTGCAAAATTTACGCCCCTAACAGACATCAATATGCAGGCAAAAGACTCTGCTGTGGACCTGGCCATAGTCTAACTGAAAGGCACTAGGTGCCCAAGTAAAAATAGAACTGAAGCTGTGTCTACACTTCCAGAGTTTTTTCACTGACAGTTTTGTCGGTGATAGAAAAGCGCTAAAAAAAAAAAAACCGCCAGTTTGTGTTCACATTGTTTTCCACAGGCGTCAGAGTGTGTTTACATATGCTGCACTTGCATCGCAGATGAGAAGAGCGCACTGTGGTAGCTATCCCATTATGCACTGCTCTGGGACACAAAGCAAATCATTATTGTGGCAGGGGTGGATGTGTGTGTGTGACAGCCGCCGGAAGCAACTAGTCCTGAGGCAGGGGAAGGGGGTGACCCTGACCTCAGCCCTCACCTCCCTCCCTGACTCTGCGCAGCACATTTTGTCTGCCTGCCTCTGTTCCCATTGTGGGAGGCAGCAGGAGCATTCCGCAGTAATGATTTGTTTTGTGTCCCGGGTAGTGACAGGCTGTCAGAACAGAGCTAAAGTGGAGGGGCGTATACCTGCAGGCAGGACTGCTAAGAGCGGGTGCTCCCACTCTGCATTGTGGGACAGCTCCGGAGGGCAATTAGACCCGTAAAAACAATCAAGAGTCTTCACTGGCACATCAGCGCAAAAGCATCAGCTCAAAAAGCAAAAAGACTCTTGTTGGGGTGGTTTTATTTTTGCGCTGAAACTCAGCAGTTTCAGCGCAAAATGTGGATTTCCAGTGAAGACGCTAGCGCGGTTTTTGCGCAAAACCCTGTCTTTTTGCACTAAAACTGGCAAGCGTAAACATAGCTTTAGACTAGTACATCACTTAAATGGTTTTGAAACTGTTACCTATAACACTTAAATTATGTTTTATATTGCAATGCAGTTTTCCTTGAAAAGCTAAAACAAAGGCAAACCCCTTCACCTGTACAGAGCCCCACTGATTCAAAGGGGCGCTATATGGATGCAGGGGCAGATCTGACTGTAGGACTGAGGTCATGTTATGGAAACCACAGATACGCGCAAACAACAATCATATCAGGCCAACAAGTTAGGCTTCCTCTCCTTTCCATTGGGATCTCTGCAAACATATCAACGCAGGCAATGCACCTATGAAATTAACACGACAATCCTGATTGATATTATAGGCATTCTGTAGGAGGTGGAGAAGATTTAATCTAAATACCACAGAAATCATGGATCACATTGATATAACCCGTATCAAGCCGTAAAAAGCCAATGGGTCTGTTTGGTGGCTGTTGAATCCATTGAGCAAGAAGAAGTATATTTTTAAAAACAGTTGCCAAAGGTTCAAACTGCATGACTCACATTCACTTAAATGAGGCCTCTGGGCCGGGTCATTAAAAAGAACTGATTACAAGAGCTAAGTACACAGAACCAGCTTACTTTTTAAAGTAACTCATCGTGGAAACAAATTACTTTCAGACAGGTTGTCTTGAGAAGCAAATGGGTTTCTTTTTGTGTTTTAAATCTTTCAAATTTTTTCACACATACAGAATGGGGAGAGACTGTCTAGGAAGGAGTACGGCAGAAAGGGATCTAGGGGTTATAGTGGACCACAAGCTAAATATGAGTCAACAGTGTGATGCTGTTGCAAAAAAAGCAAACATGATTCTGGGATGTATTAACAGGTGTGTTGTGACCAAGACACAAGAAGTCATTCTTCCGCTCTACTCTGCGCTGGTTAGACCTCAACTGGAGTATTGTGTCCAGTTCTGGGCACTGCATTTCAAGAAAGATGTGGAGAAATTGGAGAGGGTCCAGAGAAGAGCAACAAGAATGATTAAAGGTCTTGAGAACATGACCTATGAAGGATGGCTGAAAAAATTGGGTTTGTTTAGTTTGGAGAAGAGAAAACTGAGAGGGGACTGATAGCAGTTTTCAGGTATTTAAGGGTATCATAAGGAGGAGGGAGAAAACTTGTTCACCTTAGCCTCTAAGGATAGAACAAGAAGCATGGGAGGTTTAGGTTGGACATTAGGAAAAAGTTCCTAACTGTCAGGGTGGTTAAACACTGGAATAAATTGCCTAGGGAGGTTGTGGAATCTCCATCTCTGAAGATATTTAAGAGTAGGTTAGATAAATGTCTATCAGGGATGGTCTAGACAGTATTTGGTCCTGCCATGAGGGCAGGGGACTGGACTCGATGACCTCTCTGGACCCCTTCCAGTCCTAGAATCTATGAATCTATGAAAACTGAACAAACATGCCTGACTGACAGTCATGGAGGATGAAACCCTCTGCCTACGCACAGAACAGGTTCAGCATAGATAACAGTAGTGTATGTTATACCATCCTGCTTGCAGTGGGGAGTGTCCTTCACCTCTGAGTTGAGAAGTTATTTCACTCTCCCTTGCCCATTCAAAATCTTTGGTTTTTCTTTGTTGATGTCAACACAAAGGCCAATGAGGGTTCATCGTAGTGGTGAATATTGCAATACAGACACCTGTCCACTGGGATATGGATGAAGACCAACCAATAATTTCACACAGGAGACCAAACAGAAATCAGCTGGTAGATTTTTTTAGCTGCTAACATGCGAGGGTGGATTTAAATCCGCAACATATTGGTGAAACAACCTCTCCTCTATCCCATTATGAATCCTCTCCCCTCCACCCCCCCTGGCCATTTTATCCTCTTAATTTGATTACTTTTCAAACCAGAAAATACTATAGGATGGAGTTAGTTATAGTCAGTTACTTTTCCTGACGATCTAACCAGTCCTGTCCAAAGAGGGTATGATCTTATCTATCAATTTATTCACAGACAGTCACACTGTGTAGCTCACAAGTATGACATTAAAGTAACCCAGAAAAGTCAGGTAACAATGGCTTCTAAAAGTCAATCAGTGAATAGTAACAGCAAGCTTTAGCTAAGTAACTTTTGCAGCTGGCTATTTTTTATTTTATTTTTTTAATTTGGATATACTGGAAATCTGTCCATTCCCCCTCTGCACAGGTCTGCCAATCACTTGTTTTTCATCCTTAACATTCCATTATCTTTCTTCAACAATTTCTAGCCAATTATTTTTTTGATGAAGGACAGGCAAGCAAACTGCCACGAAGCTAAGACATACTTTCTCCCATCTCTGTCACACATAGACGTAAGTAAAGAAAGCCCTTAGCTTGGCTCCATTTTGCTGAGAAAACCCACAAAGGCATGTGTGCGCATTATATCTCTCTCCCACACACATATGTGCGTGACGGCATAATACATATACATATTATTTATCGTATCTTTTATGTATAATATATATTAGATTGTCTCCTTCCAACCCAAAGTCTAGAAAGTTTAATTAATGTAAATGAAATTAAAAAGTGAGCAAAAACTCAATCCAGCTGGCTGGCAGAGTAGGTGACAAAATGAAAGAAAAGGTCATGTTTAAAGGTTAGGTTGGGTGCCTGTGTGTTTTTCCCTGTAAACTGGTTTCAAATATCCAGGGAACATCTA
Source organism: Trachemys scripta elegans (assembly GCF_013100865.1). Classification (NCBI taxonomy): domain Eukaryota; kingdom Metazoa; phylum Chordata; order Testudines; family Emydidae; genus Trachemys; species Trachemys scripta. The sequence continues at coordinate 16,088,028 of NC_048305.1, read as the reverse complement.
GCTTATTACAGCTCCGCTACAAATATCAAACAGAACTTTCCCTCATAATATTTCAAATTATTCTATTTACATATGATTTTTTCCAACAATAAAAAGTGAAACATACAGCAATTCAAGCACTCATGTTCTTAAAAAATAATTAAAACAGAAAATAAATCCATTCCCTAAATCCCATCTCTGCGTGATAATGTGATAGCTAGACAAATAATTCTTCCTGCCAAGATGCCAGCTTTTCTCATGATTTTCTACTATAAAATGTTGTAGCACTTGCCAAAATATCAGAAAAGTTTGACTCTTCTTTTCTTTCTTTTTTTTTTTAAATATAATCTGAGCTGTGCTAAGGACTATGCAAAAATCTTTCTTGAGAACAATACAAGACTGGAGTGACTCTATCCAAACTGGGTACTCAACAGAGGAGGCTTCAAGATTTTCTAAGGGCGGCGCAGAGGGGGGAAATAAAAACCATTGGAAGGACTAATTGTTTGTTTTCCTTAGAATTTCAACAGGCTACATGAACAATAAATGCTTATATAGCTACAAAAGATTTACTTTGTATAATCAGTACTGCACAGACTTGGCATCACCAGACTATATGCTAGGCTGCAAGCAAAGACGCCATCTATAAAAGCAACTGCAGTGAGTGGCAAATGTAATCAAAATTGATGTAAGAGTGGCCCGGGCATTCAGTAAGCATGGATTCCTCTCTCTACAATGTGCACTGGTAAGTGATGATACGAATCAGCAAGTCACACAAAACAAGTGGTATTTATCATGAGCTGCATCTTGCCTTCCAGGAAGGAAATGCCGGCTGCACAGATCACAGATGTTTACCCAGCATAAATCTAAATCTAAAAAAAAAAAAAGTTATGAAAGGTTTGGTCCAAAATATTCTCTCCGCCATTGTGCTGATGCTCATCAGAGCGCTGAAAATTCACAGCTGATCTTGCGCTCACCCCACAGAGAATCATTCAACTTCTTTTGTTTTTGCTTGCACCATCAGAAAACAATGGCATTTAAAAAAAATATAATACTAAGTAAGTAGGGCTATCGTCAGCTCCAGGGTATGGTGTGTTGCGTTTGTCGAGACTGGACTGAATCCCGTCAAGATGGCTCAGGGCTGTGTAAACTACTGCTGCAGAAATGGTTAGTGGTTTGACGTATGTAAACAGTACCTTAACCTCTCCCCTCCTCACAGCTATATGAGAGAGAGATTGCTTTGCTGTTAGCTAATAAGAGATTAATTTTGGCTGATTCAACAAGGAGGGGAGAATTTGTGAGGAAGAAATGGCAACAGCCTCCTCTCTCCCATATAATCTCCTTCCCACATTGTGAAATGGTGGCTTAAGGTCCAATCTACATACCCTGGATTTGTGCTAATAGTACTCACATAAGCAGTTCCACTGAAGTCAAGGTTGATGTCAGTGGGTCTACTAGTTCAAATCAAGGGTTTGCAGAATAGGGCCCTGAAATGGGTATTAATGTGCCTTTTTAAGCTCCTGCATTTCGCCATTTCTCCTTTCATTGATACAATGGCTCAACAAAAGGAACAAAGTTGAGAATGTGGGAGCAGTGGCTGTAGGAATCATACGCCTTTACTAGAAGTTGGAAGAGTTGAATGACCTCCACGGAGCCTCTGACCGCCCCTTCTGCAGTATATTTGCACACACCACAATAGATCACCGAAGGAGACATATACATTATCATTCGTATAAACATTAATTTCAATAGGAATCGGAAAGTCCTTCACCCTGCATTTCACAGTGGCAAAGAGCAAATGATCTACAACACTCTAATCAGCAGTTGTCATGGATACCATGTAAAGCTCAGCAGTGTTGCTTCTGTGCCCAAAGTTATAGGAACTCCACGTAGTTTTCAGGGATTAGTCCTGTCTTCCCATTCAGGGTTCCTTCCAACCAGCCAGGCTCCTGAGACGGATGAACTGAGGAGAGAACAGAAGGATATTAATATCAACCTTACAAGGGACATTTTCTAGTGGAAAGGAAATAAGAACATTTTTCACCCACAACCAATCTCACTCAGTTATGGCAAGTTTTGAATTTTCCTGTACAGCAGCAAAGAGAAAGTAGCCTCCCTTCTCCTTGCTGTGGTTTGAAGATCTCTGGGACAATGGTGACCAATGAGCTATTTCCTGCACTAGAGATCAGTGTTGAAATAATTTCCCCTCTCCACCACACAGGAGAAATGCAAATTTCTGCTGCAACTGTCAGGAATCTGGGGCCACCCAATTCAGATGCATTATCCCATGGATTCACCTGTATCCTATTTCCAAAGGCCTTTATTCATTTTCCTCTGTCTCCAGAGCCTGGGATCTAAAGCATCTGCTTAGCAGCCTCCGCTCTCCCCCTACAGGTGATTGATCTAAAAATCCCACTCCATTTCCCCTGCTCTTCAGATACTGGGGCTGCTTCTCCTTTCCAGAACCTCAGGTCTGAAATGGCTTCTTTCCCCACTTTTTCCCCTCTAGATCCTTAGGTTTATAATTTCGCCCATTTCTCCTCTCACTGGATCCTGTTGTCTAAATGGCTTCTCCTCTCCCCTCCCTCCCTGCAGACCTCAGGGTATACACACCTGCTTTCCCACTCTCTCTCTGGACCCCAAGGTCTAAAACCATTTCCCCTACTTTGTCCCTCTAGATCCTGTGGTCTAAAACTTCCTCCTCCTCTCTCTCCCGTCCTATGCTGTGGTCTTAAAAACTCCTTCTCCTTTTTCTGTCCACTCAGATCTCGGGGTCTAGAACTCTTCCTGTGTCCACCCTTCCTCGCCTTGCTTTTTGTGCATGTGTTTTTTTAACATGGCATGAAGAAATTATATCTCTGTTTGGGGAAACCATTGTGATGACGACAGGATTATATAAGCCTGGTCACAGGCCCTGGCCTGCAGAAAGAAGGAAGGAAGGAAGGATTATGAAGGAGCTATTGCTGTTTGTGGGCTGATAATAGAAAAGCCACTCTCAGCAGAGAACTGGGCCTTGCTGTCTTTTTTTTAAATATTGTTTTAATTACATAAACTAATTTTCTAAAGAAGTTGAGAAATTAAAACTCTTTCACACTCTGCTGTGTGCATTAACATGACTTCCTGGGCTTGGTTTAGAAAAGCACTCCCTTCTCCAAGTTCTGCACTGAATACGGACTCAGGGACCCCAGGGCCAAACACCCAGGTAAAGAACAGTTTCCCAGTAATGATCAGGGGGTGTGGGTTTTTGGGGGGGAAGGTGGTGGAGGAGAATATGTTTCGATATGACAATGCATTCAAAATACCCCCAACCCTCGAACTAAGACTTATTTGAAGTTCAAAAAATGTGGTTAGCCACACTGTCATATGATTCTGCACTTCCTGGTCTGGGCCTCACCAGCTTCCATAAGAAAAAATACTAGCATTTTCTAGAAAGGAATCAAAACACTGCAGTATCATGTCTGTAAAATGAGACATTCTGAGCAGTTCCTGTAGGATGCTGGAGTATTTTATCTTCATAGTCACATAACACTAGGATATGGAACAAATTATTGGGAAAGTGCTTATTTTATAAACAAGGGTTAAGCTGATGCAAGCACAAAAGTAATTCCATGCTCTGACACGGTAAATCAGGGGTCAGCAACTTTTGGCACGCGGCTCGCCAACGTAAGCACCCTGGCAGGCCGGGCCAGTTTGTTTACCTGCTGCATCCGCAGGTTCAGCCAATCGCAGCTCCCACTGGCTGCGGTTCGCCGCTCCAGGTCAATGGGGGCAGCGGGAAACCGCGGCCAGCACATCTCTCGGCCTGCGCCGCTTCCCGCCACCCCCATTGGCCTGGAGCGGCAAACGGCGGCCAGTGGGAGCTGCAATCGGCCAACCTGCAGACGTGGCACATAACCAAACCGGCCCGGCCCTCCAGGGTGCTTACCCTGGCGAGCCGCATGCCAAAGGTTGCCAACCCCTGTGATAATTTATCAGATGACGACAGTCAATCAACCTTTCAGATTTATCTGAATTTCCTGGCTTTGATCTTTCTAGTAACATAGTTTCTGGGGAGAATTCCAAAGAAAAAATGGGCCCCACAAAAGGAAGAAAAACTCCTGCCTACTCCCTCCTACCCAAACTCTGTTCCAAACCTTCCCCCTCAGTTCTGTTCTAGTTGCCGATAACCTTCATAATCTCTCCCTGAACAACATACTCACAGCTATCCCGCCTGCTTGAAATCTCAGTTCACCCATTAAACCCTTACTAAATCTTCAAAGAAAGCGCCCAGACACCTCTCCAATTACCAAAAGCCCTTCCAGTTGCCAATAAAGACCGGTACATGCCCTCCAATGTCCCCTGTGGTCTTTGCTCAACACTACTTAGAGGGACACTTTGTAGGGAGACGTACTTATTGGGATGCAGGTAGCTCAGCATCATTGTTTAACTGGGGTTTGAATGGGCCACTGAATCCTTCTCCTACAGTGATGGCATCTACTTGTCTTTAAGACACGTAATGGTGTCACTTAAAGAGGTGGGTGGACCCCTTGCAATTTTGTGTTAAAAGTAGGGCCGTCAAGCTATTAAAAAAATTAATCGTGTGATTAATCACATTGTTAAATAATAATAGAATACCATTTCTTTAAATATTTTGGATGTTTTCTACATTTTCAAATATATTGATTTCAATTACAGCACAGAATACAAAGTGTACAGTGCTCACTATATATTTATTTTTTATTACAAGTATTTGCACTGTAAAAAAAACAAAAATAGTATTTTTCAATTCACCTAATACAAGTACTGTAGTGCAATCTCTTTATCATGAAAGTTGAACTTACAAATGTAGAATTATGTACAGTACAAAAAAACAGAATTCAAAAATAAAACAACGTAAAATTTTAGAGCCTGCAAGTCCACTCAGTCCTACTGCAGCCAATCACTCAAACAAACAAGTTTGTTTACATTTGCAGGAGATAATGCTGCCCACTTCTTGTTTACAATGTCACCTGAAAGTGAGAACAGGCGTTCTCATGGCACTGTTGTAGCTGGCATTGCAAGATATTTACATGTACTAAAGATTCATATGTCCCTTCATGCTTCAACCACCATTCCAGAGCACATGCGTCTATGTTGATCACAGGTTCTGCTCAATAACAATCCAAAGCAGAGTGGCGCATGTTCATTTTCATTATCTAAGTCAGATGCCACCAGCAGAAGGTTGATTTTCTTTCTTGGTGGTTTGGGTTCTGTAGTTTCCGCATCAGAGTGTTGCTCTTTTAAGACTTCTAAAAGCCTGCTCCACACCTCGTCCCTCTCAGATTTTGGATGGCACTTCAGATTCTTAAACCTTGGGTCGAGTGCTGTAGCTATCTTTAGAAATCTCACATTGGTATCTTCTTTGCATTTTGTCAAATTTTCAGTGAAAGTGTTCTTAAAATGAACAACATGTGCTGGGTCATCATCTGAAACTGCTATAACATGAAATATATGGCAGAATGTGGGTAAAACAGAGCAGGGGACATACAATTCTCCCCCAAGGAGTTCAATCACAAATTTAATTAATGCATTTTTTTTTTAAACGAGTGTCATCAGCATGGCAGCATGTCCTCTGGAATGGTGGCTGAAGCATGAAGGGGCATACGAATGTTTAGCATATTTGGTATGTAAATACCTTGCAATGCCGGCTACAAAGGTGCCATGCAAATGCCTGTTTTCACTTTCTGGTGACACTGTAAATAAGAAGAGGGCAGCATTATCTCCTGTAAATGTAAACAAACTTGTTTGTCCAAGCGATTGGCTGAACAAGAAGTAGGACTGAGAGGACTTGTAGACTCTGAAGTTTTAAATTGTTTTGTTTTTGAGTGCAGTTATGTAACAAACAAAAAAATCTACATTTGTAAGTTGCACTTTCACGACAGAGATTGCACTACAGTACTTGTATGAGGTGAACTGAAAAATACTATTTCTTTTATCATTTTTAGAGTGCAAATATTTGTAATCATAAATAATGTACACTTTGATTTCAATTACAACACAGAATACAATATATATGAAAATGTAGGAAAACATCCAAAATATGTAATAAATTTCAATTGGTATTCTATTGTTTAACAAATCGCGATTAATTTTTTTGAGTTAATCGCATGAGTTAACCGCGATTAATCAACAGCTCTAATTAAAAGACAGTGTTTCGATAAAAATGAGACCGTAAGCTTCTCAGGATAGGAGCATTTTACAGCCTCCACAGCACTGTAGCAATGCCACCGCAGTGGCAGTGACTACCTAGTTCCTGAAACTGGAATGATAATTTTCTGTCAGATGGGAAAGAGTGATGTGGGTTTGAATATACTCCATACTCTTTCCTCTGCCTCTCCCATCCCACTCTGGAAAATGATTTAGGCCGTGGCTACACTCGAACCTCCAAAGCGCTGCTGCGAGAGTGCTCCCGCGGCAGCGGTTTGAAGTGCAAGTGTGGTCACGCGCCAGCGCTGGGAGAGAGCTCTCCCAGCGCCGCAGGTACTCCACCTCCACAAGGGGATTAGCTTACAGCGCTGGGGCACTGTTTACACTGGCGCTTTACAGCGCTGTAACTTGCTGCGCTCAGGGGGGTGTTTTTTCACACCCCTGAGCGAGAAAGTTGCAGCGCTGTACAGCGTCAGTGTAGCCATAGCCTTAGAATTACACCAGAGTTCAAGCAGAATCAGAATAGAAATTTTTTCAGACTCAGAAGAAATGCACTTTCCCATTGAAACAATAAGCATTTTGCTTAAATATTAAACACCATAGTTCTTCTGACTATTAACCCAGCAGAACAATGAAGATATGGTCACAAAAGATCTTTGCTTTTCCCCTACTGCGGTCCCATCCAGACATTTATTTTTCTAAACAAAATCACTGTTGCCTCTAACGGTATAAAAAAAGCCAAAAGATGGAAGTCATGCAACTCATTTAGTGACTTCAGTTAGGCAAGCCAATATGTGGCACGGGAATGGGCCTTTTGTATATAGTGTGCTTGCTCCTTGTTTGTTTCTTATTAGACTCACATTAGCTGTATATGGAAACTGATGCCCATTGGAGATGGGAGTGACTCAAAAACTGTAAGTTCAAAACACTGGTCAAACTTTGGGAGAGTTCAGAGATGGAGCAGAGCTTTGTAGCTTGGGTCCAGCTCTACGGCATACATCTATATCTGTAGGTAAATGTGTACGTGCCGCAAAGAACATTAAGAAGACCAAAAGTCAGGGATAGCAAGCTGGCTTTAAGGGACACTTTCAATTTTATTCACCCTAAAACTTTACCTATGCTGCGTCCCATGTTAAAGCTCTCCCCACCCCTTATGTGCATTTACTTCCCCCTAATCTGGCTTCCCCTGTCTATTTGTTTTTTTTTTTATATTGTCAGAGGCTATAGTGATCAGCTTGGGAAAGGAAATGCACTTGACCAGAGTCCCAGAAGGGCACAGCTTCACCATGGGATTCATTGTAGGCTAATGTTTAGATTGAATAAAATTGACCATGCCCATTAAAGCTGATTAGATACTACCGATTTACTATCTGTAGCACTAGGTCTTCTATATTGATCATGTGTCACAAAGGGCATCCCTTTTCAGCAATGTGTCTATCTCCAGCAGGCCCCTAGGAAACACCCATCCCTCCTTAGAAACGTTTGAAATTGTGACTGAGGGAGCATACACTGTATGTGAATAAGGGCTTCTCACTGCCTGTGCTTGCAAATGGTTGCACTGAGCAGAATAGGTCCAGCCGCTGTGTGTGTCGTCTTTCCCCACAGCGAGGGTTTGCACAATCTTCAAATTCTAGGTCTCAGTAAATGTGCTCAGGATAATGCTTTTATTGAAAGTCACATGGGTTCCAGGTACTAATCTTCTCTTCCTTTAAAAATGACTAACATTCCTGAGAGAGCCATTAATTTCTTTCCAATGCTGTCTGATAAAGCATCACACATACAGTAGATGCTAGAGAGCATCTTAACAGCGTTTTCTCCCCACTATTGTATCAAATGAGAATACAAATAGAACACAACTTTTCCACATTTACAGCTTACAAATCACTGCATCTGGCAGCAGCAATTAAGATGGTTTTTATGTTAATTTAAAGGGACATTCGCTAAAAATATGGCCAACATTTTTAAACGTGCACTTAAAATTAATCACCTACGGGCCAATTTACATAAGTGCTGAGTACCCACAACTCCTGTTGTAGACCACATGATCTGTGGATGTTCAGCAGCTATGGAAAACAGGCCCTAAGTCATAGGCAACCTATGGCACGCGTGCCGAACTGATTTTCAGTGGCACTCACACTGCCCGGATCCTGGCCACCGGGGCTCTGCATTTTAATTTAATTTTAAATGAAGCTTCTTAAACACCTATTTACTTTACATACAACAATAGTTTAGTTATATATTATAGACTTATAGAAAGAGACCTGCTAAAAACGTTAAAATGTATTACTGGCACGCGAAACCTTAAATTAGAGTGAATAAATGAAGACTCGGCACACCACTTCTGAAAGGTTGACGACCCCTGCCCTAAGTCTCTATTTAGGCACCTAAATAAGTGGCTGGATACAGGCACCTAACTTTAGAAAATCAAGTTTGAACGTTAGGTTTAATAAAACGATTGACCACATTTCCTAATCTGTGTCACTAATACTTGACAGATAATGGTTCTTAACCTCTTCCATAACAAGACTCTCCCACCGCTCCCTCCAGGACTTTCATTCTCTCTAGCTGGGGACCCCCTCCCATTTAGCATGATGGTAAGGGCACAGTGGTTGCAAACCCCCTGATACCTATTTGCAAGCCTCAGGGTGGGAACCCATGCTTTAGATTATTAAAATGTAAGAATTATTAAAATTCTTTCCATGTACATCTTGACACATATGCCATAGACAGGAAGGATGGTCCAGTGGTTAGGGCCCTAGTCTAACACCCAGGTTCAATTCAATGCTCCACCAGACATCCTGTGTGACCTTGGGGATAACTGAGGCACAGAAAGGCTAATAATAGTTCCTTACCTCACAGCTGCATTGTGAGGATAAATACAATAAAGATTCTGAAGTGTTCTGAGAAATGCAGGGAAACTTGCACTGCAAATGCTGCAGAAGACTAGTTAAATCCAAAGAAAAAACGGTCTACCTTCATAAGAGTATTTGAAAATATTGCTATTAATATTAGGTTTCCCCAAAACCTCATTATCACAATAACTAAAACTCGGACATCATCAACCAGATAGTGTCTCTTTAATTTCCTTCCCACTGACCATGTGTTTTATCTGTTAGAGTTATTAGGAAAACACTGAGTGATTAGGGAATTCTCTGTATGTTTGTTCTTGAACGATCCATCAATTTTTATCTAGCAAGTGCCCGATATTTAAATCAAACTTGTACCTGTTTAGTTGCTGCCCTTTGTCATAAGCTCGAAGAGGCGACTGTGCTAATTAACAAGAAGGGGACCAAAAGAGAATGTGGCAGCTGCTTCCAAAGTGACAACAGACACAAAAATAAAGTCCAAGCCAGTCTGGGAAGTGGTAGAAAATCCTTTCCATATAATGCAACTATATCCAAGACAATATTGAAGAATTCCATTGAACATAATATTTTTGTCCCTTTTTCTTGATGGAGGAAACAGACAATCTATGTTTTTTTAGGAACAACTCCCATAAACAAACTGATTTCAGTCTACCTACCCCAAGTCCCAGCAATGTGTAGGAGAAAAAGGACATGCATATTACAGTTCAGAATAAGACACTCGTTTCCCCCTTTTCATTTGATGCATGAACCATTATAGTAGTGTCATAGTGCAGCGCTGGTACAATATTCAAAAGCTAATCTGTCTCTGTCACATTCACCTAGAAAGCTGCTCAGGATATCAGGAAAGTTGACACTAGCTTTTGCTGCTTCTGCATCTGGGCCTTGATTACCTTGAACTTCCTTACAAAGGAGGTTTATTTATGAGACCCAAAATATGGAAAGGGGAGCAAAAACGGCATCAGACATGGGACAATGCATTTATGCACAGACAAAGTACGACTAGGGTGACCATATTTCCCTATGCTGAACATGGGCCAATGGCAATCAATCAGAACTATGCAGTACAAACGTTCACATTAACATCAACTTGGCTGAGCCCGTTAAAAAGAAATACTGCATAACTGGATTCTTTTAATTTACCTTCTTATCTTTAAATCTTTAGGGTTCACACTGGGAGGAATGGCACATACCCCTCCCCCCCACACACACACACATCGGGAAAGGTGAGACACACACACTCCAGTATATCTATCTCACACAGGAGGGGTGACCGATCGACCTGACCCTCTCTGCCAGGCACTCTCCGCCCTCCATGCCTGGCTGGGCCCCCGGAACAGACCCATGTCTCCTGGTACCTGGCCCCCACCTTCCTGAGGCAACACATGGGGGGGCACACAGCATCACATGCCTCCCCCCCCAGATTTCTGCCAGGGTTCACACCAGAATGTAGCCAGCAGCAACCTTTTGGTACTGGGCGGGAGGAAGGGGCGGGAGCTGCTTCCAGCTGCAGGGGAGTGGGGTGGGAAGGGATGACCTGGCCTGTGTCTTTGCAGAGCTAATCTCTTCTTCTCCCCCACTCCTGTGGCTGGAAGCAGCTTGTTCCTTCCTGTTCACACAGTGTCGAAAGGCAGCTAACACCTCCAGGCTGCTGCTGGCCACCGACATAACCCAGCTGCCTCCTGTGCCCCGGCTACAGCGTGGGCAGGAAGGGCTTAAGCCCTTAGGATTCATTGTGCACCAGGGTCCAGGGAACCTGACTGCAGGGTAGGTTGGCCAGGAGTCTCCCAGAATCGGCCCAGTGACTATTAAAGGCCATACGGGAAATTATAATAGGCCAAAATCCAGTTGGTGGCGCAGCGGAGTTAAGGCGGATTCCCTGCATGCCCATGCATGTATACAAGGTGATGATGCCAGCCTGTTCTCCACTGAACGATGAAGCATGATCACATCCTGTAATTTCCCTCCGTTTTCAATGCATGAGTTGACTATCTGGTGCTAACCAAAGGCAAAGGTGGTAGCTTGTTGTAATGAAACCTGTATGATGGCAGATGATAAACTTCCAGCGTTGTTCTTCTCGAGGCTTGTCCTCCCCACTTGGACTTCCCCAACAATTCTCCTTCCCTCAGAAGGCTCAGTCCTGATGAGTGCTGAGCACTACCTATGAGGTGTGAGGCACCCTTAACTCCCACACATACAAAATCAGCTCCAGTGGGCCTGATTTTCCATGATGCTGAGCCCTCCAGTCAACAGGAGCTGTGGGTTTCTAGCACCTCTGAAAATCAAATCTCTTCCTCTCCTTATCATCATCTCTGTAAAACCTTTCTTCTTCTTTGTAGCTTTCAACGGTCTCTCTCTCTCTCCCTCTGTGAAGCATTTTGTATTACATTACACTGCCCATGCTTGGGAATTGAAGACTCACCATTATCGAATATGATGCCTGCTGTGAAGGAGAGCTCTGAGTCATGTTCTGCTTTGCAAGCATACAAGGCTCTGGCTTTCCGGCATGGTGAGCTGTGAAAATAGAGAAAGAGAATGTATTTGACATAAAAAAGAAAATCTCTATTAAAAATATAACACAATTTCCATGCCCACTCTCTTTGAGGAAGATGCCAAATGGAAGGGTGAAAAGGTTACCCAGGTCAGGGGAGAAAAAATTCAGAATATTTCAGATTAAAGTCAAGCTCTCTCAGAGATATCACTTCCACCAGAGTCCCATTTCACCATACTGGAAATTTCAGTGTGAGCAAAACTGAAGCATTGAGGAACAGGGCATGTACAGAGTTGCCCAACACACTGAGCAGCACTAAATCAGAGGTCACTGGAAGAGTTTCCTGTCCATTAAAGGGGAGAATTAAATAAGGCCAGAGTAAGTTGGGAATATGTTGTGAGTCACTGAAGAGAAATGTCTCTCTAAAACCCTAGTTCCTACTTGGGGCAGACAGGCAGGCATCATTAGTAGTCACTCATTGACACTATAAATCAGTCAGGGTGGTTTGTTTTTAACATTTACCCAAAAAATATTTTAGAGTTCATTTCTAGCTGTATCTGCAGTGTTCCAGTTCCTGGGAATGACTCTGCACTCACAGACGAGCACTTCCCAAAACAGAACAATAAGTAACTTCTATTAACAATTTGTTGCCCTTTTTCAGAACCCACCACCTGAGGGTCTCAAAACCCTTCACAAACATTAAACTTCAAAACCTGCCTCTGTATTATCTCCACTTTGCAGTGGGGTAAACTGTAATGTAATGTAAAGTCCATTTATTCATGTCTGAATACTGGTGACCTCATAACAGAATTTTCAGAAGCATTCTTCATTCATGGCTAACTTTGCACCTCAGCAGATGACCTGCCACACACCGTCTATTGATCTCCTCACTGGTTGTTCCCTACTATGACGACCCACTATCATTCCATCCATGATAGCTTTCTCAAGATTATTTCCATCTCTATGCCTGACGTGACCTAAGTACGTAAATTTACTTCCCGACAACAGGTCTGCTTTTCTCCAACAATATTTCATCTTCTTGGCCATCCAGGAGGTATGTAAAAATCTTCACCAGGATGGCATCTCAAAGGCATTAATTTTCCTCTTAGCAGCAGCAATTGTTTCTTGGGAGTCACATCCATAAGTTGCTATGGAAACAAATAAGCTTTTTACCAGTCGAACCTCCAGGGTAAACTGAGGCAGAAAGCATTCGCATCCAAAAGTCAACCAGCAATTCACTGGTAAAGGGGGGAACAGAATGCAGGCGTCTCTGGCTCTTGCTTCAATCAGCAGACCACAACATAAACTGAGATATCTCAGATTTCTAATCAGATGGGGAAGAGTTCGCTCATACTTCCACTTCTGTCTTAAGGTCAAACAAGACTGATCAGTAGGAACTAGGACAAACTAGGATTTATTGTGGTATTTTAAGCAGACGACTAGAGTATATTTTATGTAGCATATTTTGCAGTTTTGGAAATAAGGAAACTGGGATATCCCTCCCATTTCAGTGAGACAATCATGCAGGAAGCTGTATGCTGACTCTGCCTCAGATGGAAAACCCACCAGAAAAATGGAAAGCCTCCTGCCTGAATTGGGAGCCCTAGAAGGCAGAACGCTTGTAAAGTGGGTTTGGCTATATGCGTCAGCCTTGGAAACAGAATGTTTGTTACCTGTCCACTTCCTTACTGGGACTCACAGTCCAAGATATTTGGGCTGTGCCTCTGCTCATACAGATACCGGGGGCAGCATAGACTTATCAAGGAGGTGTCAAGATTTTGGCTCTCAAGCCAATCAAGTGCTTCCAAAACAATATGAAAACTCTGAACTGATATCAGTAGATTCAAACAATAATGCCTTGTTGAACTAAGTTCAGTGCTCTTTTTAGGAGCATTACTTTAAATGCCTAGATCGCTTTGGCATTTAGACTTGAACTTCTTGTACCCCCTTCCCCCCAATCCCGAAGGGATTTATTTACATTGCCTGAACAGATCAGGGTGTATTCCTACCTCAGTTGATCATGGAAGCCACAAAGACCCAACCTGACTGCTCTTCTCTTTGGAAAGTTGATGCTCCGTGGCTGCCCTGACCTTGACAATGTTCTCGGTACATATAGTATAACCTGAAAGGCTAAACTCTGTGGTCAGGAATTGGGGGGTCTGGATTGTGGAGGGAGGGTCCTTCATTTTCTTGAGCTTCCTTTTGCCACTGAAAGACTGAACCACTCCGAATAGAATCGACACTTGCCTTTTCATTATGTTTCATCACCCGTTGAAAATAGTTCCAGCTCCCTCAGAGGGAAAACTGAGGCAGGGTGCATAGTACCATGGGGGCCACAAGAGAGTGCTGTGTAAGCCAATCTGATAGTCTTCTAGGTCACTTCCCGCAAGATGCCTGATGATGAGGCCCTGACAAGCGTATCATCCAATAAATATGAGTCATTGTACTACTCCTGACTATTATCACGATCAATGCCTTTATGAACACTCTGGGAACACAGAACAGACTTAAGGGTAACGTTTCCTGTAGATAGTGGCAATTTCCATAGGTGAACTAAAGAAAACCAGTAACAGGGCCTGACTGGAATATGCAGATAAGATTCATGGTGGCAATACCAGGCCGTTTCCTGGAGAGATTGCAGCAACAGCAGGAGCTAGAGTCTCCACCTTCAATTTCATCTTCTCTGCCAACTTAATAATCTGCTTGAGATCTAACACAGCCTGGACTCCTCCAAATCTTTTTCTCATTATGGAGTAAAGTCCTGAGCACCTTTCTCCCTGAGAGAAAAGTTCTATTGCCCCGGTTCCACACTGTGTGAGGTTTTGTTCAGGACAGCTTGATGTTCCTCATCTTCTCTCAAGGTTGATTTCTAATGATAGATCCTATCCATTTCTGTGTATGGTCTTTTGGGAAGAAATCCATCTTTTCAGGATTTATCACATCCTTTGCCAGGGATAACTGTACCCTATCATACTTTGGTTGATGAAGAGAGCATATTTGGGTTCTAGGACACTGTAGAATTCCAGGACTTGCTAAATGAACCTTTTCCCTTTGTCTCTTCCCCATGTTTCTGAAGGAAAATGACAAATTCTGTCCTAATTATAGATGTGGGGTATTTGTGTTTGGCCTTAGCTTGCTTGTACTCTCTCTTTCTGGCTGAATCTCAATGGTTACAAATATACATAGCGGGGAAAATACGATGAATTAAGGCTGAGAATTCCCCAAGGGAGGAGCTCATGGAAGGAGATAAATGTCTGCAGCACTTTAGGCATTTTCTGCTATTGCTTTGTTTCTGAGGGAGAAGAGAAGGATGGTCATCCTCATCTGAGGATTATTCTCTTTTCTTGCCTGGTCTTAAGAGTCTTAAGCATTCTTCATTATTCAATCTACATTTGGAGAGAATATGTAGAGAAACATCCAGTGTGTTGAAGAAGAATGATCTGCCCTTGTGTAATTGTCTATAAAGAAGTCTCAGCTGGTGTGGGATGATGCAGAGGCCCCAACAAGCCACCCTAACTGAGGGGAGCGAAAATCTGTTGACTGAGAATGACTGTGGCTCATTAGATGGTCTCTTTGCAGATGGGTGCCTCTTGGACTTTGGCTTGCTCTCCCATGATGTAAAGGGGAGGAAACAACAGAGACAAAGGAGCTTGGCATTCAAGGAGCAAAGTCCCAGAAATTGTGGTCCCCTAAGAGGAGGGAGTATGAGATCCTGCTCATGGCTGCTCTCAAATCAGTTTTTGAAGCTGGGATTACAGATAGATAAAGTGGGAGGCCTGACCCACCACTTTGTTTGTATCTGAAGTGTGGAGGGGGAGTGGTAGGGCATGGCCAAACCCTGGAGGCTCATGGACAAGTCTGAATGGTCTCCACTGTTTTGTCTTATGTTTCCCAGTAGAGCAGTTGTTTGTAGCAAGGGGAAGAAAGTGTGTTAACCTGACAGAAGTGATTGGAAAGTAAGATAAGTGGATAGTAAGAAACCCTGAAAAATGCATAGGCAACCACGTAAATATAATCTCTCTCCATCAGTACCATCAGACATGATTTGTCATACCAGAGCTAATTGGAATCTATAATCTGAACGTGGAATATTTGGAAGTTCAGATGCAGCGAATCTAATTCCTCACAGGGCAAATAGACTTTCTTTGAAACAACAAATCTTTTACACGTGCATTTAAAAAAAAAATTAGGTCACTTTCCTTTGCAGGGGTTCGTTCATCAAAAAAAGAGCCTTTTCTGTTAGTACCATTTTCATTCAATATAAATAGGAAACCAAAACAAGCTCACTACCATCCCAAAGAACCCCTGGCTCCTTCCCCAAACAACAACAACAACAACAAATAAAGAGCAGTAAGAAGTAGGGTTTATTTGTCTCATGAGGGTTCATCATCATCTCTCCCACCACAACATTCTGAGGTTTGCTTTGGGATTTTGAGTTTTTTCAAGGCAAATCTTGGTTGAACCTGTCTATTTTCTCCAGCTTCTGACTTGAAACAATCAGTTGGCCCAAATTTGCTCAAATTGGGCATGGATTCACCCAGAAGTTTTGCAAGCCTCTTCAGTAAACCTGGTCAAATTCATAACAAAACCTCAGACTGGGAAAGTTTCATGGGGCTTTGTAATTTCATTGTAGGATGACCAGACGTCCAGATCTCTGGTCGGGACGCAGTTTGTCCCGATATTTCGCTCCGCCGACATTTTTTTTCCCCCCTCCGCCAGCAGCACTTGGCTTTTTTTTTTTTGCCCCCCCCCGGTGTCCCGATATTTTCTTCCTCTCATCTGGTCACCCTATTTCATTGACATGCTTTGGCACGGCTTCAAAGATGACATTTTTCCAAGTTTTCCCATCCAGTTCAATTAGGCGGTCAAGGGTAGGGAGTGGCACTGTTAGACAAACACAAACTAAAGGGGTTACATCTCTACCATTCAGGAGCCACGTAGGACTCACTCAGCATGCAAAACTTTGTGGAGGTCATAGAAATAAAACAAAGGTATTTTCTTGGCTACGGCCCTGAATTATTTAAGCTGTTGCTATTCTTGTGAAATAAACCCCACCGCTTGGTCCCCTGTAGGCCTCCAACCACTTTTTTTGTCCTCACAGCACCTCAGTGCAAGTTGCTATTATCAGGACTGTGCCATTTCTGCTGCTGCTGCGCCCTTCAAGGAGATAAAAAGGCTTGGATCCTTCTGATCACTCATTTTTAATTTCTGCCTCCAAGCCTGGCATAGGGCCAGGAAAGCACTCAGTGGAGTTTTCCCAATGTGCCCTTGTACAATTTATAGGATGAGGGAGTCGTCCTCTCAGAAGAGGGGCAACTTAGATGATATTACACCATTGTTAGGCCTTTGCAGGCTCCCATCAAAACAAATAACCTGCTGAACAGACAGGAGTGAAATGTGGCATTTGTAAGTCGTGGGTGAAGGTAGTTTTCAATTTTTTCAGGTAAGGAGCAGCACCCAGGTTCTGTCTTTCTCCCTGAGATGGAAGAGACATCTCTCTTCCTGCTGTGCTGCAACATTTATGCCCTAATGAATACTAATTAAAGGACGGGAAAAAAGCAAAGATAATTCCCGCTTAGGCTGTTCTTAAAGGAATTAATATGGCTTTTTATTGCATTTTTTATGATTCACTTGAAGAGAAGGGGCCTGTTCAGAGGGCAGCTTTCTGGAGGTCATATTGAAAATCATCCGAGGATGGTTATTGCCACCTCTGGGTTATGTACTGTAGCAGTGGAGTTGCCAGAGATGGGCTGGGGTGCTGCCTACTAATGAGTGTTAGATATTAAGGCATCAATGCTGCTCTACAATCCAGCACAGCAAAGCTGCTGGCAAGCCTGGTTAAACAAATCACCTTGAATAAACTAGTACAGGGACAGTAGGCAGGGAAAAGGGGGTGTGGTACAGGTGACAGATCTGTAAGCCAAACTGACTGCTTCTAGCTCCCATACCAATCATAAGAGGACACAAATATATCAATGATGTTGCAACCAATTTCATTTCTTTTACAAGGTGAATAGTCTTTGTATTCCCCCAACTCCCATAATACGCTACATATTCAGTACAAAGGTTTATGTTGAAGAGAGGCACATTCCTGCTATACATTGCATGTTTCTTCAATGGAAGATTAAAACTAATCACGGCAGCCAGTTAGAATACTCCAAGTTCTCAGGGCTACAGGAGATGGCATATCGCAAAACAAGAATGCTCTACAAAAAATGGGTATTTTGGCAGTTGAGACCATGCAGCAGGTTTCAGTACTTAGAGGCACCATGAGGCTAGGCACTTTAGAAATAACCTAGGTAGAGCATTATATAATACCATATTCTTCCACCTCAAAGGGTTAGATTTTCAAACTTTCCTTTAGAGGGTGTCCCCAACTTCCAGGAGCAACTTATTTTATGTGACATCTAACTACCTGAGATGCAGACACAATAAGACAGATGTCTATATTACATAGTTTCATTCAGTAATTGGCACCCATAAAATTGCAGGTGTGAAAAAGGAAGATTGGGCTAGGGGGAAAAATCAAGGCCCACAGTATTTAACAATTCTTAGTCATGCCTTGCAACACTCCTGTGAGGTTAGTGCATTTCTTACCTGTTGTAGAGATGGTAAAATGAGGTTCAGGTAAGTTAAGAGACTTGGCAAAGATCACACAGCAAGACAACCGTAGCAGTGGGAATAAGACTTAAGGGTCATGATTCCCAGTTGCCTGCTCTGATCACTGAGAAATTCTCCCAATGGTCTGCACCACTGTTGGGATGAGAGGAACACCTGATAGATAATTAAGTGTTGTTAGGTCATCTCAAACCGTTCCTCTTGGATCATGGGATGTTTGGAAGTTTCCTCTCTTGCTGCATGAAGGCAGCTGAAGACCAATGAAGGCTGGTAACTAAAACAACAAGCTAGAGACCAAAGCTGGACTGCACTGGGGGAACTTGAACAAGACACATAGAAAAAAAAAAGTAAATAAAAATATAATTGCAGCAACAGAAAACCAGAACAAACTCTGCAACAGACCTGATGGGGGATGAGTCGCTGGACGTAGAGGAGGTGGGCATAGGACTTGATGGCGCAGAGAACATGGGCCAGGACGGTGAAAGGGGTGATGTTGGGCTTGGATTCTGAGGGCTGCAAGACAGAATCAGATAACTTATCAACACACAACCATCACAAACAAACAAAACAGAGAAAGACATTCCAACGACATCCAAGGAGAGTAGGTGCCTGGGGAATATTCACAGCATGAAACAAAGCTACAAAATGGAACACTGAGACCTTGGCAAATAGTTTCAAGGCCAGATCTGCATTTCTTTAGAAAAAAAGGGCTGGACCTTGCAATTAATCCCTGCTCTATTATTCTTTTGCTGGCAAGCTGGCTGCTTTGTTGTATGGAACGACTACATTCTAGGTTACAGAGGTCATCTCACTGCACACAGCTGCTTTCTTTCCCCAGCTACTTACCTGCTTTGTTTTATTTCCCCCATTGTTGCCAGAATGTTGATCACATTTCTGGACATGAATGATGTCTGTAACTAGCCTTTCATTCCTCTTTTTATTTTGGTGGTCGTGGTGTGCAAGTATGAAAGGCTATTCTCTCGGCTGCAATCCACAGTGCCCGAAAACAATTTTCTGTTTATATTTTTAACTAAATGGGCCTTACACACTGGAAGACTAGAGGAGTTCATTATCTGAAGGATGGCAGGGAAGTTCTTCCATTCTAGTATCTGTCTGAAGAAAATTAATAAGGAAAAACCTCCAATAAATATGCCCCAAATCAGGTAACTTAGGTACCTACTACGAAAAAAGAAAGACCCTTCACTCCAATATTGACAAGCCCACAACAGAACACCTATTCCACATGCTCTCTGTGACTAACTCAGCTTGCTGACATGGACTCTTTCTCTGTTCTGAGAACAAACGAAAACCAATTTTTAAGTATAACTTATTTTGTGAAATCAGCAAAAGGCTATTGAGGAAAGCATCAATGCCCTATCTAATGGGATTTCTGCCAACGCAGGTAGAGGACCTATTATTCAAGTCGGCAGCTAAACACAACTGGTCTATAGCTGTCAAACTTATAAATGATCAGGAGCCTCTGTTGGGACTCCAGCATGAACCAATCTATCACGATGCAAATGGTTTGCGGGTGATGTAAATGGTTGATATGCATGTAATAGAGTCTGCTCATTATTTTTGCAGTGCTTGCTTTGATTTTTTTCCTCCTCTACTGTAACCTTTCCACTGCCTTTTTAATTGGCTTGTTTTAAACTTCACTCTTTTTCCTCCTCTGTATAAGAGTAATCAACTCAGCTAGCTCTGGAATTTATTAGATACCGATTCAGTACTTTTCCTTGAAGTATTAGCGCCATAACACAGAATAAAGTGGAACCACCTTATAGCAAATTCTGAAAAAGAGAAAAACTCTTCTTATAGAGAAGTGGAGTAAAACTTCCTTAACTGTTTCAGTGCCTTTCAGGGGATCTAAGTATAATTGTAACAACTGCACTAAAAGAATGTGCTCCACTTGAAGTCTCAATCTTCTAGCCTTCCAGTGTGTTTGGTGTCTGAACCGTATTGTCTGTCTAATTTAGATTGTAATCCATGTTTTGTACAACACTGAACATGCTAACGGCCCTCAACAAGCAGTATATAAAAATGCCAAGTTGGGTTACTTTGTAAAGATTGGTTTTATGCTTCAGTCCCCAGTGAGGAATCAAATTCCTTGTTCCATTTGTCCTTGATACGCAGTGGGGGCTGCAAACTAGAGATCATGCAGCCACTGACCTATGGGCAGCCACCAGTATTGTAGACAAATACAGTACTTAAAGGGAAGTGGAGTACAGGATTCGATGCTAAAATAACATGGCTGATGAGTCTTAAGAGATTAAATTTGTGTTTGAGAAAATGGCAAAATGGATCTGTCTCTTATGTTAAGAGACTCCCAGAGGTTGTTACTAAGCCAGCTCCCCCCTACTTTGGGTTGCTATACCAAGGGGCACTGGATGAAGTTAGTAAGTTGTTCTGTTCTTTTGAGAATGGCTCAAAGGAGCTGGAAATCAATCCCTTTTGAGCAGTTAAGAATGGTGGTTTGGACAACAGAAAAGAGTATAGTCAGGTCCTTCTCAAATGCCAGGCCATGCGTATACCGCATTCTAGGAAACAGCATGGGCACATGAAACCTGTCTTCTGGCTCCTTCTAACCAAGGTTTCCTAACATTACTACATGAATCGCGTTAGGGGCAACATCTGTGTTTTTTAAACATCACAATAAAAAGGTTTTTAAAAAAAGAACAAAGACAAGGAAAAATCTTCTGAAAACAATGACCTTATGCTAGACTCCAGCTCATGATTTCTGTTTCTTATCATAGGACTTGGACTGGCCCAAACTCTGGAATATTTTGTTAGAGTGAGAGAGAGAAGTCAATAGGATGGACAATATTCTTATTCAGTTTCAGGTTATGTTTCAAATGCCAACCTCCTATCACAAACAAATCAGCAGTTTCGGCGATAGGTTAAAGGATACTGTTGAGTAATTTTTGGTACCTTTTCTTTCCTTTGCTTGAATTACCCTTTTAATAGCTTGAAAAAATTTAACTCCCTGCAGGTCATGCTCTTCCCCCACTTGTACAGCCCTCATTCTTCCCACCAGAGTTATGGACAAGCCAGTATCCCCTGTCAACGTTCTGAGGTTCTTATGGTTTCTCACACTCTTAACTCTACATTCTAAAACCCTCAACATTCTAAAACAGTCTCTCCAAAACTCAAGTCCACGCTAGTCTAAATGATGAGAGAATGTGATACAAATCAGGGTTTCGTGCATCCCCTTTTATTTGTACTTGAAATGAACATGACTCCATTTTCCTTGTGTCCAATTCCATGCAAATCTCATCTGTCCCACGTTGGCGTTATCACCATCGGGCGAGATAAAAGTGTGTTAAAAGAGTTGGTGGATTCAGTCCACTTTCTGGTGAGAAAGTGGCTGCACTACAAAAATCATCATTACAGTCGGCACCAAGAGGACATTGTCTACCACGTTTTAAAAAAGATCAAATTTTCAGCCTAAACTACTTGATGTCCATGCCCATTCAGGAGTAAACGCTTCCTTGCCTTATTCACATGAATAGCAGTCCCACTGAAGTCAATAGGAGCAAACAATCTCCTTACTGTTATTACTTAAGAAAGTCATATTTAGAGAGAGATAAGTAAGTACAGTAGCACATTAGAATTTCCTTAGGAATACTATATGAAAAAGGACCCATAGAATGATTTTATACAGGCTTCTATCAGAAATCCCTAACATAGTTCTTTGATAGATATCAGGTTTTAAAAAAAATGATTTGTTTTTATTTGATATTTAGCTAAAAATTGGTCATTCCTTTATAAAAATGACAAATTGTCTCCAGACCTTTGTTTATTTATCTATTTTAGCAAAACCTCTTAGGTTACTTGAATTTATTATTTATTGAATATATTCTATGTTTAAACAAAGGATGGCACTGCAAAAGGGACAATTAGCCCAGATCATGCAAATTAACCATTTTTTGTTCTCTCTCTGGCAGGCATAGGATGCTAGCTATCTTGTGATGACATTATACCTTCTAGTAATGCATCAAGTTGTAGAGCACAGTAGTAGGCAAGTATGGCTTATTCAATGTGTGTATGGGCATGCTTCTGCCCTTGAATGGAAAGAAAATGCTAGATCCATTCAAATATACATGAGTTCTTCTCTCAACTGTATGAGAGACTTGAGCTCTTCCACCTCCTTTGGTGTAATGAAGAGGAGCTTGTCTTTTGGAAGCTGAAGTTCATCAGTTCTGTTCCTCATGCTAACCCTATGCAATGCTAAGGAGTTACGGAACATTACAAGTCTCTTATAGTGTCACATCATTACATGGTAAATACAATGGAAATTACATCATTATTTCATCTTTACAATAGTGGACAGGGTACATATGCTTTTAGACTTTCTACTACTACTCTACATTTACATGGCACCTTCCATGAGAGACTCTCAAAGCACTGTATAAGGAGGATGTCATACTACTGATTGGTAAACTGAAGCTTAGAGAAGTGAATTGGCTCGCTCTGGTGAGTCAGTAGCAAATGTGGGAATAGAACACTTGACTCCCAGCCTCTGCTCTGCCTCCAACCACTTCACCTGGCTGTCTTGCTACCAGACATTCTGCAGTTTCAGAATAACTTACAGGAAATCTTATATTCTACTAAAGGCATTTTATCTACCAGTGAGTCTTTAGTAGTTACAATACCCACTGAAGAGAGTTCACTGCAGGACTTGGGATATTTAGGAATGTGTAATTAAAAGCATTTCCCTCTATATGGTGTATTGGACCTATACACTGTTTTTGAGATTAAACTCATTTTGAAACAATGTAATTCTCATTAATCTTAAAGACAGCTGCGTCACCAGTATGTATTTCCACATTAGCCATTTAGTCCGCTGCACTAATGACAATATAAAATATAATCAAGTTCTCAGAAAAGAGAGTTATTTCTATTTCTATTTTTTTTTAAACTTATAGTAAGAAGCACATCTTTCAAACTAACTGTTGTCTAGGAAGCTGTTACAGTAAGCCGTTTGGGCCAGGGACTGGCTTTACTGTGGGTCTTGGATGGCACAGAAAACATTGTCGGTGCCTATCAAACCGATCAATGAAAATAATAATTAATGAAGATATGCATTATATTAAATGGAAAAATGATCCCATTTCAATTGAGTTACACAACTCTCTTCAAGTGGAGTTGCATCAGCATTGATTTTGGTTCAAGTTGACCAAACTATTCTCTGCTCAGTCTTAGAAGTCATTTTGTAAGAATCTTTACAGGAAACCTCTTCATGAAGTAGAGATTGTGTTTTTAGGATTGTAGAATGTGCCATCCTTATGTTCATGCCTACCAGCTCTGTGATCAACACACAAGTGAATGGCCTTCTCCCTATCAATATGCTTTTATTTATTTTTTCCTTTTAAAACCTACTCTAACATACTGCTTGAATACTGTCCAACTGTTCCAGTTATGCAGCCACAGAGCCTATGCTTTCCCTATGTCTCTTTGGCAAGCAAGGGTGGTTGAATAAACACACACTATTCTGGGATCTCTTTGTATCTTGGAAAGCAGTTATTTTTGTATGGACTGATTTCCTTTCTTTCTCTCTCACAGGAATCTCAGAGGAGGCGGTAGGGCTTTTGAAAATACCAATTGCTGTCTGAATTCAACTGTACAAATGTGCAAAAGTAACATTCCATCTGAAGTTATTTATTTATTTACTCTTGTGTAGGTTGCAGGCAGCACTTCCGGTTTGATGCAGAGTGGGAAATAAAACCGAAAAAAGAATAGCTAGGAACCCAAAATATCAAAAACCGGAAACAAAAATCTGACTAACAGTGGCTGAAATTAGAATCTCTAAACCAGGATATTAACTTTTCACAAATAGCTGCAGGGGAGGGAATTCCGTGAGTTGGCAGCCCAAAATATTCCACTGCTTTAGAGCTTTCCTTCTTGTTCATTACATGCCTTCTACTTGAGCAAACTTTGAAGAATGTGAATAGCAACAGTGACCTGCAACTGTGGAAATCTACGGCAAAATAACAGTATATGCACTGGTAATGGTATTTTCAAAGGAGCAAGAAGGATTTTGGCACCCATTGACTTTCAGTGAGCACTCTGTATCAAACTCCTATAAGCCCCTTTGAAAATTCCACACTGCAAGCAAAAAGGTATGATTAGAAATGAATAAAATTGTAGCAGAAGGATTTTCATCCCAAATGTCCCTTCTTTATTCCCATGTCTGTTGTACATCTTATTATCTTCCCATCCTCGTGTTTAATTGCAGCCTATACAAGTAAAAAGCCCTTGTTTTATTTCCATATTTTGATCTCATTTCCAGTTGCTGCATCTAAAGGCTCTAATCTCCACTCCCCATCCATATCCTGTCTCTCTCTTCCTCCCCATACCCTGCCAGTCTACCTACCAGTCTCTCTGACATTTACGTGACACAGCTCAAACCTTGCAGCCATTTACGGGTCTAACTAATTATTCCCAGCATGGTTTCAAGACAGATTTCACCGCTTTATTCATTTGGCTCACAGGACAACCACCAGTTCTGCTGGAGGAAGCTTTTCAAATGATTTTCTAGGGAACTCAGGATTCAAATAATTGTTTCCAGCATAAAAATATCTTACATGTGAATGGGAACAGCCTATCAATAAATGAAAATCGCCCATCAATGAATCAGCTCTATAATATACTCAGTAGCCCCATGCTGTGTTCTCTATCAATACCGGACTATATAAAAAAAAATCAATGTTATCACCAGTCCATTCCTACAAAACAAAGCTGCTATGCTTCTGGCTCTCACAATGCAACAGCCAGAGGGTAGCTGTTGTACAACTAGCTAATGCAAGGGTATTCAAACTTTGACAACCGAGGGCCACGTTATCAAATTTCCAAAGGACAAAGCTATTCTGCATAAATAACATGGACCTCAATCTAGCTGCCCTAAGATATGATACAGAGATCTAGCCTATAAAGACCATGACTCCAGCATGCAATAGTGCATCTTGATCAAGGTACATTCCACATCCATTAGGATGGAAGGTTGCTTGCATTTCAATGCCTACTCAGGCTGCACCTCCATGTTAAAAATGGCATTGCAAAATTCCTCAGCTTGCCACTGCTCAGTGAGCTGCACTTTGGTTACCCCGATCTACTGGTTTTCATTCATATGTATCAGTCATTTATGCAGGATACACGAGTTTCTCAGTTAAAACAAAAAAATGCCTTTTAAAAAATTTACTTCATATGGTACCTTAAAATGTAACAGAGGTAAAGCTAAATCCATTGCTAGGGGTTTTTACCCCACGTATTATCCAGCAGCATAGTTATTCAACAGCAAAAGAAAGCATCCATATGTGTCGAGAGTAGAAAAACCAGTAGCCCAAGGATTCTGTTATCAGCTGCCAAACAAGTCCTACCAAAATGGCTTCTTCAACAGTAGCCCTTACTACATCTATATCTCCATAAGTGTAGTCCATCTTCCCCTCCCTTTTATAACACGGCTAGCTCAGCCCTGTGTCTTCACAGTCTTTGAGATGCCTTTCACATTAGTTTGCCCTTTTATTTTTTCTGCTTGGCATATTTTCTCACACCCCAATATGATACAAGTTGCAAATGTTTCTCGGCTTTGCTAATCAGGCTTTAGCAATGCTGAGGAGTTTCATCAGCACTAAATGCATAGCAGCACAAGTATACTTGAATGATAGAGAGACTGGGCCAAATCCTACCCCCAATTGCATATCTGTAAACGTGGGAGTCATCCTCTGCTGTAAACCAAAGAAAGAAAATTTGATTTTTTTATTCGTCCATTCTATAGAAAATCACATTTCATAATATTTACAGGTCATCTTGGAAGTCTGGAATGAATGTGCTGCCATCACTAGCTTGCTTGCGCTTTCCTGTGTAGATTAGTGAAAATGCTGAGAGGCAGGATGGAAAAGTGACTAATTAGAGGGTGTGTCTTCAAATGAATAAGCATTATGGAATGGTTTTTCAATGTGGCTCTCTTCCATGGTGGGTAGGACCAGGTGGGAGGAAGTTTTCTCTTGTCTCACAATTACATCTAGTAGCAGTGGTGACACAAGGTATCTATTATCTACACCACTAAACAACACTGTAGCTCACCAACCAATCACTGCTGTTACAGGATGGTATTAAGACTAAATAGGGTCCAGACTCATCAAACCTTCAGACCTCTCTTCATACCTGTGCAATATGCATACACACGCACTCAAAAGAGGTGCAGAGGGAGACTCTTACTCCCCAAATCAAACCGCTCCTTATGGACACTCTGACCTCACCCCACCCCCACCAGATGGACTAATTATTCAGTCAGTTAAACTAGAATAGAACTGGAGCATGCTACACTTAAGTCAACGGAGATACTCAGATGTAAGAGAGGAGAAACAGACCCTCGATTTCAGGGCTAACAGTTGTGTCTGGTTCCTTCACACCACCTAGCCTAGATCCTAAATATCCTGACTTATTCTACCCATTTTCTTTGAAGCTATATTTTCTGCTGCAGGAATAACTAGTGTCCCTGCTCCATGTCTGCCCAAAAGGCTTTCAGTGAGATTAAAAATCGAGCTAGTAGATTTTGTGTTGAACTAAACGCTTTCAAACCCCATTAAAGGTGTTAATTATTAATGGAATGGTTGTATGTGCCAGGAGAAAACCATATTGCACTTTAAGAGGGAAGGGTTCATAAATCAGGGGCCAGCATCTTATTAGCATCTTCTTTCATTAGCGGTTTCTTCTAATGCACAAGGTAACTTTCCAAGGTTTAAGAAGCATTAGTTATTAAAAAGTTTGCTCACTGGTAGGGAAAACTGGTATATCCCTCTGGGTACCTCTCCTTTTAGATGGGACATTTGCTTTGACACTCAATCCACTATCATTTTATTTCATTCAGAAACAACTAGTTTTCCAGAGTAACTTTAAAAGTTAAATCAATCAAGCAGCAACTAGGAGTCCTTGCAAAATCTCTACTATTACCCTATCGGTTATGAAAGAAACTAAAATCCTCCTTAAAGCTAAAGCTCTCATCTCAACATGATGGTCGTCTTCATGTGACCAAACTTTTCAGAGAAACACATTGTTCTGCACATACTGGGATGGATACTCTGGTCCACTGAGGCCACTTTGCAACACACAAATGGTGGAAAATGGTCTTAACATGGTTGGAGATGGCCAGTGGAGAATTCCTCCTTTGTAGAGAGACTCTCTGCTAGGGTAAAACTGGTGGAGGCAGCAAAACTGTCTCCAGTGTTAGCCATCCTCACCCTCAGGATAGCGACTGGGAGGAGAAAGCTCCATGAGATCCTCTACTTGTGTATGGTCTCTCAAGGACATCATGCCAGTAGTGTAAGACCGAACTGTTCCTTTCCAGCCCTCATTTGCACTGGGGTCTCACGGCTCAGGATGAGGGAGCCACAAACACCTCTCATTTGCCCTTTTATCTCCATTTCATCCGACAGAGCTCAGAAGCGGAGAATCAGCCCAAAAGGTCTAAATTTTCAGAGGACCGGCCTCCCCTTTCTTGGCACAAATGAACAATGGGGGTAAAATAACCTGTAAAGAAGGGGATCACAGCCTTGGAAGGAAGGAATAATTTACTGCACAGTAAGTCAAAGACATGCTGGCCTCTCATACAATTCAGTCACTCTGGACTAATGATTTCACACAACACCCTCCCCCAAGCCCACACACACCCTCTGATATGCCCCACAGAATCTAATGTTAACCTCAAAGATAAAGTACTGTTTTGCAAACATGAGCAAAGAAGGGCTATCAATATGGGTCAGGCAGCAGCAACTAAATCCCACAAGCTGCCATTACCAGCAAGAGATCCACACCCTGAAGAAAGCAAAGTTGTTTTTACATTTTTTAAAGTACTGTCTGGTAATGGACAGAATGGCTTTTCCTTTAACAAACATGCTCTAGAAGAAAATTCATTGCTTGCTTAGTAATTTTCCTCACATAGATGTAAATCTTAACACAAAACTATAAGTATTTATTTTAGATTTAAACTATGCGGGAGGCTAAGAACTTCTCCAACCAGCTTCCTTTTTGTCATGTGCAAATAGTTCATGCACAGTGCAAAGAATTAACACCTGTGCATACAGGTGACAGAATTTGAGGAGAATAATGGCGATTACCTACCTCTGTAAAGCAATGTGAGACTGATGGATGGAAAACACTAAATAAATGACTATTGTACTACTTTTCTGAATTTACAAATAAGTCTAACTTCCTTTCTGAAATAATGCAGAGTACTCATGTGGTGTTTTATATTTTCAAAGTGCTGTATAAAAATTAAATATAGGGCTGGTCGTAACAATTCTAACAAAACTATTTTCCCGTGAAAAATTGAGTTTTCAACTAAACTAATTTTTTTCACAATATATATCTGCTTTCCACAGTAAATTTTGATTTTTCATCAACAACCTGAAAACACCAGAATCTTTCTGTTACTTTGGTTTTGGATCGAAAGCATTCCTTGGTAGAAAGTTTTTTGGGGGGGGGGCGGGGGGGCGGGGAGAGGGACATTTTTCCAACCAACGATAATCAATTATCAGAATACCCCATTTCACTGAAGGGGAAAATCAAACAAAGATATTAAGGGTACACAGCAAACTGTTGTCAAACCTGGGACTGGAACTCAGAGATTCTGGCTCCAAGTCTTAGTCCATTAACAATCTGATCCACAAACCACTGAAATTAACTGGAGCCTTTCCATCAACTTCAATGGTCTTTGAATCAAGCCCCAGACCATCTAGCCTCTCTTACCATGCTATGATACTTCAAGAATGCTCTATGGGTAGAATTCATATTGCTGAAGGGGACCCATGAAAGGTCTCTCAGGCTCACTCAAGGCCTATGTTAAGAGCTTAAGCCCCTAATATAGCCTATATATCACTGAACTGGGGTGAATTTCATCCTAATTACTTTGTCCTGTGTATCAAGATTAAAATGTAATATTTTCACTTCCCTTTCACCTGCAAGTAGTTAACCACGATGAAGACTTTTTAAAAAAAAATCCCCATGACTTTACATTTTTGACACTACTGGACACTGTATTGATCTTTTCACTTCTACTTGCAAATCATCCTGTCCTCTTTAGAGTCTCTCAGTCAACCCACAGTCATGTTGGGTTAGATCTATGATATTGCGCAATAATTGTATAAGATGTGAAATAGGGCACAGTTCTATGAAAATAGACCTGAAAAATGCTTCATATCACATCAAATACAAAATTAAGGCCGTAGATACATACACATATAGTTTATCTGGTTGCAAAACACACTAAATACAAGCTAGACTGCTAGAGATTTAATCTCTGACACCTATGTATTCAGTATGAGCAATGTGACAGCAGAATGTTGTTTGGCTTGGTTATTTCATGAAGTGGGGTATCACAGGGCAAATTAATATAGGCTGGAGCATTCCCAATGCCTTTGTGCATTTCATTTAAGGAGTTTAAGCTCAGTCTTGGCTTTTGTCATTTTCTGAATCTATGTCTGTCTCTGTATTCTCATGAACCATTCTGCACAAAGCCTTAGCAACCAATGCTTATTGGGGGAAAGGTGGGGAGAGAGAGAATCCATATTGATACCGAAAGACGGATGCTACTGGAGAGCATACTGAACAAATTCATGGTTATTGAACCTTTAAAAGTGTTATGAATTACTCTACTAAAAGCCTGTCAAATCACAACATGTAAAGTGGATGGAAAACAACATTCTATTGAAAATATTTTTTAAAAAGTGGGAGAGAGGCAGAAATCGCAGCTGAGAGAGAAAAATACTTTATCTTTTTTTTTTGTTTGCTTTAATGTTTTTCCATTTCCATATGCAGTCAGCCATCTCCCTTCAGAACACCCATTTCTTATATAAGAAAATACACACACACAAAACCAGTTCCTTTCCATCCATCTTTAAACTAAAAGGCGGGGTGAGGGTGTGGGGGAGGGCTTGAGTAATGCGAAGACTGTACTTAAAAAAAAAAAAAAATCTTCCGCTGGGCCTAGT
Organism: Trachemys scripta elegans; assembly: GCF_013100865.1. NCBI lineage: Eukaryota > Metazoa > Chordata > Testudines > Emydidae > Trachemys > Trachemys scripta. The sequence continues at coordinate 16,057,927 of NC_048305.1, read as the reverse complement.
CTGCACAATTCTCAGGAACACAATTAGACTCCCAGCAAGCATGTAGTACACATCAAAAATAGCTGGCATTCGCATTACTCACCACTACTGCCACCACCACCAAGTGTTTGATGTGGGTGCAGCTGCAGATCCATTACCTGGGTAAGGAACTCAGAATACAAGAGCAGGTGACAGGGAAGGGAGCAAAGCATTAAAAAGAAAAATCAAGCAATTGGCAGTGGTTCTTATGCTACTGATAATTTCATAGCTTAGCACTCCCTTGTCAACTGTGTCTGCACATCAGCTTGTTCACAACCATAATGCAGCTGAATTGAAAGCATACGAGGGCAAATTAATTGGTGGTCAGGATCCATTACAATGATAAAAAGAACCAATGAGATTATATTACCTCCATTTTATGTTAAAGTGATGGTGTTACAGCACCAGCTAATTTATGAACTTAATTAAGCACAAGGATCTTCTTTCAGAGTGAGACAGGATGTCTTTGTGACTGAACAGTTCTATTTTCCCTCCTGCCCCTTTAGGGGAAATTGTCAGTGTTTTACTGAGAAATCAGATTCAGCTGAACAACAAGGCCGCTTGGCACAGGAAAATGGGAGGAGGAGGAGGAAGGTTTTTAGAGGGCTGAATAGAAAAAGCAACAGAACTCTTCTTGAAAGTGGTCTCAATATGAATCCAGCTCATGCGCCCAATCATCTGTCAGCTCTTTAGCTCATTCGTGACTGGCAGTTGCCAATGGCGAGCAAATATGAAGGTTTTACATGATACAGCATTTTCTGTGCCCATGTGATACAGACGGAAACTGACACCTCCTTCAGAAAATAGGTACACACTACTCAAGGAAGGACTTAAGCCAGGAGAAGTCTAGGCTAGTATTAGTTTTGAACAGCAAAGGAGGAACCAATGAATACGTGCACACAGAGCTACCTATTTCTTAACACTTTGTTTGTGATGACGATGCTTAGGTAGTAGATTTGTTTAATGTACTAGTCTTTTGCTTCTAGAGATTCCCGTTCAAACTCTGACTAAGGCCACTTTAGGAAGACTCTGCTTATGAGAAGCTCAGATCTGGAATAAGCAGAAGTGCTGCAGGTGAAGACTCAGAAGCATTCATATAGCTGGACTGGGGGCGAAGGTTTTATGGTTGCCAGGTGGCATAAAGACAAGCACTGGATGGGATCTCAGACTCCTGCACAATCAAAGCCAGAAGGAGAGAGAGAGGAAAGGAAAAGGAAAATAAAACAGAAAATGTTGGCCAGCAGAGAAAGTAAGTTTAAGATCCATGCACTTACTAATTCAAATAAACGTTCATATGGATGACAAAAGCATACGCTGTCCATAAATCGCCCTAGGGAAGGCTTTGTTATAGCATTCCTGCTTCCTAGTCCTACATCAGTTTCCCCACAATGCCCTTAGTGTATTTTTAATATGATTTTATTTAAAAGTAAAATTTCCATTAGCCAGTGTTTTGACAATATGTGCCTCAGTCAGTCTCTCTGAAGCAGGCACTGGTATGCAGTCATCTCCATCCTGATTACATGAATTACGAAAGGAATGGATGTGAGGTCTATATATTTTCTTCCTTAGGCTTTTACGGAAGCCGCCTTTTTAAGTATATAGTCAAGTTTAAGGCACTCCTTTTAATCATCACTAGGGCCAAGTTCTATGGCGTTTAATTTAGTTTGCATGGAGCACCCTGAAATGTTTCTAGAGTAGACCTTGCAAATAGTATGGTGCTGTGTGAGTAGATAGTACTGAAATGTCTAGTGAGAGGCAAACGTGAAAAGTCATAGGCAGCAGAAGTAGACTTGGAAGTAATTGCAAAAATACTGAAAACTGTCAATGATGTGAAGACAGTATCTGTGCATCAGATTGGCTGGGGGCCCGCAAGCCTAATATGGGCAGTAGTGTTTGAAGGGAGGTGTTCACAGTCAATGCTCCATTTATTCCCACTGTGAAAGGAAAAGGAACTTCTGTCATATTAACAAAAAGGGACTCTTAACCTGACATGTCAGCCTTGGTCTCACTAGGTGGATGTTCTGAGAATCTTCTGGAATTTGACTTGTAGTTCACATGGAATTAGCTGCAGAACCAGTCTCTCTCTCTGCCTGGCAAAAAGAGGGACGTTCCTTATTAGAACGCCTGGCTTAGTGTTGAAATTTAATCTGTGGGGGAAGAAGGGGGGGGGGATTTTAAATCAAGCGTGAACCTTAAAAATGAAAGAACGCTAAAGCTTTAATATGTTTTTGTGCCAAAATCAAGGGGATGGGAAAAGTCCACACAGCAGAAAAACAGATATACCACCCATGTGCCAGACTTTTCATTCTGTGGACCCAAAGCGGCAACCCACTGCACACACTGTCGCATAAAGCTGGCATCCTTTCCAGATACTGGGTATTTCCTTTTGACCAAACAGCCTTAAATATCTCTCTCCTCAAATGAAGGTTTGTAATTTCCCTTTGCCCTCCCAAAACAAGACCCTTGGTTTTGTGGCCTAAAAGCATCTCTCGTTTTCACGTCTTAAAATACCTACAGTAGCATAAAAAAGCAACAGAAACACCTCCAGGATTATTTAAACAGGGTATAGGATAGGATTATATAAAATACATATTGAAATAAAAACCTGTTGCTACCACTGTCTGAGCCTCAAAACTACATGTCTACAAAACCTACTAAGTGTGCTGCTTCTGTTTTTCAGGAAATGGATTTAAAGATGTTTGCCAGCCCCTTGGATCATTAGCGTTAATGGGATTTGCTACCTGTGGGAACAACCTGGGATTCCTGAGTTAAAATGGGTTTAAAAAAAACAAAACAAAACAAAACAGAAACACACACACTTATAATAAATAGTCTTTTCTGGAAAAAGGAAAAATAATAATACTTCTAATATTTGTGTCATTTAGAATGATCTCAACAAGAGACTGGGCACATCTAGCCTTTTTTCTTAAGAAAGAAAACTCAGGCATTTCTGGGTCTGTTTGTAAAATATGCAGCATCATTCTTCCCTCTGAATCCAAAGCCAAGACCTGCCTTGCTTTACCTCTGCTCTAAATCATGAAATGCAGCTAAATCAGAAATTTTTACACTGAAATCGATGGATTACAATAGAATTAGACACATGCTAAAGAAGCGGCCACTATGTACTTATTTACAGATACAGCCTAGAGGCTCAGTGTACTGGCTTTATTCTTTGTCTTTCTGTTTGGGAAACCCACATACAGCATTGCAGGAAGCAATCAAATGAGGCCTTCCCTTGTCTACTGCTCTAGGTAATCCTGCATTGACTCTGAGCTCTCTGTTTATAAGCAATGGATCTGAAATATGCATATGATTGGTTCTCTACAGCCAATACATTTTTTTGTTCTGACTATGAAAACTGAGATTTCCTTTCCACTGTGGTTCATCCACTCCTACATTTAGAATCTAGTGCCTCTCTTTATCAAAAGCAAAACTCCCCACTCCCACATACAAATCAAAAGAAGACATTCATTTTAAAATCTCTAGTAATGTTTTGACGTTTGCTGGCGATTCAAATGGCAAGAAGGAACAATGCATGTTCATAACTTAACACAAAATCCACATAGCTAGAATGGATGCATCGAGTTGTAGACTTTTCCTTCCATAAATGCATGGCATCAGGAGATACCTTTAACCTGAGCTACAGAATACCCAGGTTCAATTCCTGCTCTGGTGAAATTTATATCGGTTCTTTACTGATTTTATATCCTTTCACACTCCTGACTGATAAAGATTTTGCCAACAAAAGTGCTAGTGTAGACAAAATCTAGAAGTGGCCGTCGCTAAGCAGGATGGCCTCTTGGCAAGTGAGGCATTTGAACCTTGGAAAGCCGGCCACGGCCTTCCAAGGAACGTAAGCCTCCCTGGAGGGAGGGAGAGGAGCAAAACTAATCCTCTCATTAAGGCTAAATCTAACTAACTATAATCTAACCAAGCCATCACTTGCTATAGAAGAATTACTACATCAGTGTAATATTCTCTCCATGATAAAAAATGTCAGTCAAGTACAAACAAAACTTTAAAAAAAATTAGGGCTCTCTTCCAACAGTGGGGTTTAAAAAGAATTCCCGCTGCTCTCTATTTCTTGAACACATAAACGGTGATCAAAGGATAGATGACCAAATGATACATCATTTTGCTCTTTGCTGCACCACAGGACACAACTTGGGACTAGGCAATAGTTCGTGAATCTGGACTGTACTAGGGTCTTGTCTTTTTGAACAGAAAAACAGATTATGCTTTCCTAGGCTTCATGATCTGTAATAAGAGATATTATTGTCTCCTTTCAAATGAAAATTTAGGCTGAATATCAAGAAAAATCTGCTAACATTGGTTTCCCAAGGATAGCAGTACTTGATATATATGAAACTTGACTAGACAAAGTTCTGGAGAATATACTGCAAGGAAACATTCCTGAATTGGCAGCGGCATGGACTAACAGATCTCCATTTTTACAAAAATATCATGACAACTGTTACCAATGAGCAAAAGAGAATATTGGATCCTGGGTAAATTTCTCACAGAATTCATCTCCCAAGACGGGCAGAAGAGCACAGGTATCTAGAGGGGATATTTACTTCTGGAAGAAGGAAGGCAGATGAGTGTTTACATATTAACGGTGCAAATGAAAAGCAAACTAAAACGTGAAAGCACACGTGGATAAACAAATGGGATTTTCTCTGACACATTATTTCTTTACTGATTTTATATCCTTATAAATGACAACGAAACCATTAAACACTGATAAATTCTCCATTCCCCATTTTAAAATATACATGCAGACAGCCATTATTATTCTGACTAATTCATGATTCCACCACTAAATATTTTTTACAGCTAAACAAATTAGTTATCCTTTTAAGAACTTCTTTCATTTCTTTTTAACTGCACAGCCTTGTAGTTTGTATGCAATATTAAAAAAACAACAACAAAAAACCCCACATGATCTTGCTGTAAAAAAGCTGTGTTCTCCTTAAAGAGGGTCCCCATTGTTTTAACCTGATACACAGATTTTTTTTTTTCCATTTTAAAAACCTAATTTCTCCTCAGGGTTAAATCAGCCCAATCCATCCATCTAAAATGGGATTGTACTGGCATACTTAAAAGGAGAATTCAGCACAGTCACCAGCAAGTCAGTTTTGCACTTAGTTATGCTGCTTGGTAAATAGGGAAGGGATTCTTTAAAAATTGCTCTATTTTCTGTGGGTTTGGCTTAGCAATTCTTTCAAGATATGCTGCTGAATGCAGGGAAATAAAGAGGAGCACAAAGACATTTAGTTGGCCTCATTTTGGCTCAATTTAAAATGTTCACCCCTCTACAGATCCAGCTGGCAGTTCCCTATCTCCTTCAGAGACATCCTTCATCAAATGGGAGAAGTTGATAATTGACCCAAAATGTTCTTCCATCTGATTTGCCTGTGGCCAGTTAAAGTCCAGTAATGGCTTATCCTGCCCCCCCCCCCCACGCTTATTCAACAATCTGTATTTCAGTTCAGAGACATCTGCTCACTTTAGTGACTAGAGACAAATTCTGACTTCCAACCTGAGTGTACAAATGTTTTTTGCACATATTGGAGAGTAGAATTTGGTTCTAAAATTATTTGTTTTGTTGCTAAACACTTTTAAAATCCTGTTAACCCTGTACAACAGAGGTGGGGAACCTATGGTCTGCGGGCCAGATTCAGCTCGCTGTTTCATTTAATCTGGCCCGCAGCAAGTCTCCATGCCACAGGCCGGAAGCCTCACGCCTCAGTGTCCCCCTCCCCCCGCAGGGCTGGAGCTGCGAGCACTGGCTCGCCCCACTGTGGGGTGAAGCTGGGGATGCCAGGCCGTTAAAAGTCTGGTCAGCTCCGCGCAGCTCCTGGAAGCGACTGGCAGGTCCCTGTGGCCCCTAGGAGCAGGGGTGATCAGGGAAGGTCTGCGCGCTGCCCCCGCCCCCAGTGCCAGCTATGCAGCTCTCATTGGCTGGACATGGTGGCCGCTTCTGGGAGCAATGCAAAGCCAGGGCAGGCAGGGAGCCTGCCTTAGCCCCGCCGACTGGGACCTGCCTGAGGAAAGCGCCGCACCCCGAACCTCCTTCTTCACCTCCAGCCCCCTGCCCCAGCCCTGAGCCCGTTCCCGCACTCCAAACCCCTTTGCTCCAGCCCAAAGCCCCCTCCTGCACCTCAAACGCCTCATCCCCAGCCCCACCCCAGAGCCCGTACCCCCAGCCGGAGCCCTCACCCCCTCCTGCACCCCAACCCCCCACCCCCCCGCCTGAAGCCACCTCCTGCACTCCTTATTTCTGGCCCCACGCCAGAGCCTAGGGGAAGCATCAAGCCTCCACACACACACCCTGTGGGCTGTGCGCGCCTGATAGAAAAAAGGTTCCCCCACCTCTGCTGTAGAGCCTTATAATTATATGAGAACAATCTGGAATTTATTTCTTCTCTTGCACTAACAGAAGGTTAATTGAATTCTAGCTGTATTACTGGTGATGATGCATGAGTTAGAAAGTACACAGCTTGATTCCGAGATCCCATGTTAAATCTGTGACACTAGCACATAGAAAATCAATTTACTTTTCTAAACTGAGCAATTTCTATCTGTAGGTCAGAAATATAAATATGGAATCTTATGTTGCTATTTTTAGAGTCACTATTTGGGGGATAGCAACAATTTAAGCACCAGATCAGGTCAGTCTGAAACATGCATCCCAAATATAAAGCTACTTTGGGATTAACATAAAGATCATTTGTGGGAGCTAAACAGAGGATGACTCAGGTGGGGAACGGTGAGAGGGAGAGATGGGAAGCTGTATCAGGTTTAGATATTGTTCTTAACTATTTATATTGTGGTAGCTCCCAGGATCCCCATGAAACTTGGGGCCACACACTACCGGGTTCTGTACAAACATATAAAGAAGCAAGTTCTGTCCTGGACATTTTACAATCTAAGGTAAAATAAAATGGTCAGCCCCCTACTTAGAATTGGCTCATGTGGACTATTGTGCTCCAAGTCAAGATCGCATGTCTCACACCAGTAAGAGTTCCTGCTCTGAGTTGGCAATGTTCAGTACTTGCTCTATAACTCTTCAGCAGCTGTATATTGTGAAAGAACCAGAACCCATACTCAGCTATTCACAGAACTATAATTCAGTTCTAAGGTCCCACAGACTTTATGACCCTGCTTGTATAACACAGCCTCAAGAGTCAGTTGGGCTCTATATCTTCTTATTTATAACACTCACTGGATGACTTTGCTTTCCCACTTCCTGCACAATGCAGAAGTGGTCAGTTGTGAAGGATTTCTCTTTTTGAGAAGTCAGAAACATGGTATTACCTTGTAACTACAATAGTTAAATATTAACCTCAGTCACTCATATTTTAAAGGTCTGAAGGTACATAATGAAAAATGCAATACTAATGAGAGCCCCTCTCCCCCTGACAACATTCATAGTTCTAAAGTGAGGTTATCCATCTAAAATTACTGATGGAAGTAATAACTTTAACTGCAATGGTCTACTTTCCTTGTGTGAAATTAAATACCAACAAGCAGTCCTCATTTCAGCCCCTCCTGCAGAATTATGCATGCAAAGGAAGTATTTGCTTTTCCAGTGTAAATAAAGTATAGTAGGGATTGAAGTCCATTGATTAGGGCAAGGGGTTTAGAGTAAGGATTACCGGATTATCTTCCAAGCTCTGCAGCTGACTAATGTGGCAAATCACGGAAGCTTCCCTGCCTCAGTTTGCCCATCTGTAGAACGGATATAATACCGCAAGGATTTTGTGAAACTTAACTAATGCCTCCAAATCTTTGAGACTCTTGGATAAAAGTGCTGCACAACCACAAAGTATTATTAAAATATTACACAGATAATGCAGATGTGCTTCTGCTTGAAGGGGATTGATATTGTGTGGGCACCAATAGGCTCTGCTTTGATGGGGCTGCAGAGGTTTTCAAACCACATTAAAATCAGCCCCTAACAAGGGCTGAAAGAAATATAATAGCACAATGATGTGATGCATTTTCACAATGAAACAAGGGCAATAAACTCTTAAAGATGACTCTACCAGTATGTAGATAGTCCCAGATGATAAAATTCATGACGGGCAGTTTTCTGGGCTAAAAGGCACAGAGAGACAGGTGATTGTTCTACCATTTTACAGAATTGCTAGCATAGAACTAGATTTACATTTTATTCCCACAGTATATTTTTGTGGAAGACTGTGTATCCTGGTTTGTAAGGTGAAAACATCAACAGGACATCAACTTTTATCTTCCCATAATGACAGTGCTATCATCTTCCTTGTGCTACTATCTTTCAGACCCCAGACCACAAATGGAAGAGGGTGCTTTTCCATTAACAGCAGAAAGAAGTTTTGACTATATTTCGGTCACCTTCTTATATGACTTTACAATATAGTTTGTGCTATCCCTTCTATTTCTTAACTATATGCTGCACCAGCTGTTGAGTAAAGCTGAAATCAAGATCATGGTAAAAATTTTAAATGAGGGTATGTCTACACTGCAAAGAAAAACCTGCGGTGCCACATCTTAGAGCCCAGGTCAACTGACTTGGGCTTGCAGTGCTAGGGACGCAGAGCTAGTAGATCCCCAGTTCACTACCTGGTTTTTATTTATCCTTTCATTTAAATTAAACTGAATCAACTTATGAGCACATTAGCCAAAGTTATTTCCTACTACCAGCTCTTCTACGATATCCCCACTACTTACTAAAACCAAATCTAAAATGGCATTATTTCTTGTTGGTTCACTGACAATTTGATGAAGAAAACTGAGTAGTAACATTTATTCTCCAATCTCTATCCGGTAAGCTGAAGTCTCCCATTATGACACCATTTCCAACAGCATTTCTTTCTCTAACAATATTAAAGCGACCACTATCCATATCCAAGTCCAACCCTGGGGATCTATAGCAGACCCTTAACACTAGCCTAATCGAATCTCTTTTTACAATCTTTCCCCAAAGCAATTTTGACCCACATTCTGTTTTGTCCATACGATCACTTTTTGTTTTTTTAGTGTTTACTGCTTTATTGATGTACAGTGCTGCCCCCCCAACCTTTACCTTTATTCCCATCTCTCCAAGCATACCCTCCAACACCTATATTCCAGTCATGCGTGCTATCCCACAATGTTTCTCTAATTCCTATAATATCTGGTTTGACCTCCTGTACCACTAGTTCCAGTTCCTCCATTTTATTGCATTTGTTTACAAACATTTCAGGGTTGGGGTTTTTTGGGGGGAGGGGCGGGGGGAGGAAGGGGAGGAGGGGAGCCTCACCTAGTTTTCTAGCACCAAGACTAATGGTTTTGCAGGCCAAATTCTGCTATAATTTACTCCCCTCTAACCTCATTTCCTATAGTAGGAGGACATCTCTAACAGAAGGCAGAATGTGGCCCCTCAATAATTCTGCTGATGTGGAAGACAGAAAAGAGTTCATGTCTCTCCTGGTAATGCTGACTCTAACGATTATTGCTACAGAAGAGCAGACTCTGAACAAGCACAGGGAGTAGAGCTGTTGAAGAGGGTGGGGTCATTTTTACATAGTCACTTTTCAGAGTGGAAAAAGTGACTTGCATTCTGGAAGGAACTTTGCTAACTAGCAGTATTCAAAAATCTATTTGGATTTCCTGTAGGGGCTTTTGTTTTTGTTTTGTTTTTTCTTATAATTATGTGCATTACATTTGCAAATTATTATATTTAAAAAAAAAAGTTTCTTCCAAAAATATCTTATCAACATGCTTGGTAAATTTGTGGTGGTGCAGTCACTTGTTTGTAAGTAGGCTGTAATGTCACAACACAGGACTCTACACGACTTCACAACAGGGTAACTTCATTGGAGAAACTGGTTGCAAGGGAGAAAGACGGTCTTCAAAAAATGCATCTCTTGCCACAGCGGAAATTGAGTCTGCAGGACATTCACCTCCAGGCATAATTCCTCCTTTCAGATTAATACGCATGACAACTCCAAACAGGAATATGCTTCCAGGTTTGGCTTCCCTCCACTGATAGCCAGAAAATATTCTGGTAACCCCACAGAAGAAATAAGGATGAAAAACAGGAAGACAAAGTATGTCTTAATCTCCCAGAATACACTATGATGCTGGTTATGGGAAAACAAAAGGAACAGTATTTTAAAATCCAGTTCCCCTTCCTCCTCAATCCTCTTAAATTGCTAATGGTTTCTATTTCCCAGCCACTATGTCCCAGCCATAGGGAACAATCAGTTGACAGAGCCTATTCTGAGAATATTGTAGTGATGGGATCTTTAATTGTGAAGAAGGGCAGAGCAGAAAAGCCTGTGTGATTTGTTAATGGGGATGCTTTTGTGGAGAATTATTCTGGCCATGTCAACCAACAGAACATGAGGGTATCCCCATCTTCAGATTAATGTAATTAAACTCTCTCATGACTAGTATTTAACCCTTGACCTGCTGCTCTTTTCTCCCTATTTCCACTGAGGAGAAAAAATGACCATACTTGGCCATTACAATGACGAAGAACAATTTTTCCCCCATGTGTCAGAATCCCAAGGGCAGAGAAGGAGGTGAATCTGGGGCTGAGGAGTGGTCACATCACCCTCACGATGTGGGGTGAGAGGGGGGAATCCTATAGAAGGCTGTAGCCAACTTGCTACTTATGGGACTCTGAGCTACTAAATATCTTACAGGAAATCTAAGAGGGGTCTGAATTATAATGTGTGCCACAAATAGCAAAAGTGACTGCTCAGTGGATAACTAATGCCATGCATGATGCCATGGCAGGAACTGAGCATGATGCCAAGACAGCCCTGAGAAGAAGTTAACAGAGCACATAGCCCAGATGACAACCTCCTTTGTACCTTTACTAGGGTTGCAACTGTTGTGGTACAAAGCTGTGGCCTTACATGACGGCAATGTGAAGGTCTTGTTATGACATCTCCCTACAACGGGGACAATTCGGGGAACTGTTTTAATGCCCTAGCCAGTATTATCAGCCAAGATTGGAGGCAGCCCAAGCTGTTTTATTCTACATTTATTTTAGGGCAGAACAGAGAAGATAAAACTTTAGCAGAATGAAAGGCCAACCTGGAATGGCTTCCACATGTACTCACTCATCTCCACTTATTCTTCAATTCATTGTAAAGCTCAGTTAGTTAATGTGATTTTTGCACTCACATCCAATGGCCGGGATTTTCCCAACACCACTGTCAGTGAGAGACTGGCAAGAAAGGGTTATTAAAACAACCTCTCTATACTAAAACGGCAAGTAGTGCTCATTTTATTGGATTGTTTTTTTCCTGGAAGGGTGAGGATGTTAATAGGAGTGAGTGAGTGCAGTCATTTTATGTGTGCGCTCTGACTGTGAGGTTGCTAGGACAACTTCTAATTATTATTGAATTACTTGGGCAAAGTAACATAGATCCATTAAGTACAGGAGTTAAGGCTGCCTCTGGGTTTTCTTAGCCTACACACTGCCTTAAATAATAAATAGCACTTTTTAGGGGGACTGGATGGCTAGGGGCTTGGCCCTGTGAAGCCTGTCTCCTTCTAGGCCACTGGCATAGATCCACCTTACACTGATTGACAGAGTAATTAGCGAACGCTGGCTGTTCAATGTCTTGCACCGTGTAAACTGAATGGATCTTGGTCCGCTTCATAGCGGACAGGTGGGCACATCACACAAAAAATACCCTACAGCGGTCTCCCTTGTCCTTTACTGATGGAGAAATAAGCTACCATCTAAGGCCCAGAATTGGTCTCTTTAGTTTGAAGGTCATTGACATAGACAGGATGCACAAGACTAGCACAGAGGGAACTTCAACGCCCTAGGGATGCCAGTAAAAAAATGTTTAAAAAAATCACTATTATGTGGGTTCTTTGTAAAGTGAAAATAAAAGGCAAATAAAAGGCAAGTTCTTATTTAAGTTTTTGGGAGCGATGGTGTATATTTCATGCTTCAGTGACAGTGATTTTTCTTCTAGCATTCGGAGGTACTTCTTTAGCTGGGTAAGAGGTTTTAAGTTGCAGTGAGTGCTGGAGCTAGTTTGAACAGAATGGCCAACTGTGGAAGCAGGTGATAAACATTTGAGTGATGTGGAAAGGTGCTAAACTATAATTATATTTTACACACACACACACACACACACACACACACATATTAAAAGAATATTAAGATTACAAAGTCAGACACTCAAAAGTTAGGAAATATCAGTATTCAGGTTGCCTGTGCACCCTTAATTCAATTTGCATATGGATTATGATACAGTCTTTAATTACATGATCACATACTATTTTTTCAAAAGCACCCAGGGCTCACTCAGTCCACAGAATGGACAGTGCTCACTTACTGAGCCCAGGCATACACTAGCGGGGGGTCGGGGGTGAGGTTGGAAGAGTCGACCTAAGATATGCAACTTCAGCTACACGAATAGCGTAGCTGAAGTCAGCATATCTTAGGTCGACTTACCTGGCCGTGAGGATGGCGGCGAGTCGACCACTGCTGCTCCCCTGTCGACTCCGCTTCCGCCTCTCGTGAGCTGGAATTCTGGAGTCGACAGGGAGTGCGATCGGGGATCGATTTTATCGCGTCTACACTAGACGTGATAAATCAACCCCTGATAGATCCATCACTACCCGCCGGATCAGTGGGTAGTGAAGACCTGCCCTGAGCAGTTATTCAATGCTTTGATTTTTCCTCATTGTTCCATGTGTGACTCCACCAGCATGCCTTATTTACTGCATGATATTCAAACCCTGTTCTGAAGACAATCATTCATTTCCTCGTGGATTTTTCATGACACTCATCACTATAGGATCTGAGTGTTTCCCCAAATTTAATTTATTTATTTTCACAACACCCCTGCGAGATGGGCACGATATCTCCAATTTGCAGATGGGTAAAACTGAAGTACAGATAAATTAAGGTCAAAAGTGGCCACTAATTTTGGGTACTTAGCATCATATAGGACTTTATATGTTCAAAGCACAGCTCCAATTGGTTTCAGTTGCAGCTATGAGTGCTCAGCATTTCTTCAATACAGACACCAGGGTTTCAGGTCAGGCAGCCAGAAAATGAGGAATTCACGATTCACGAGCACCTATGAAAAGTCTGGTTTAAGCAACTTGCCCAGCATCACATAGGAACTCTGTGGCAGACGCAGCGACAGAATCCAATTCTCCATGGCAGCATTCAACTGCCTTAACCATGAGACCGTCCTTCCTCTTCCCATAATCCCTGCCTCATTCATTGCACAACTTCTAACTTTGCAACAAATAAAGTAGGGATACTACAGACAATAGTCTCCTTCGCTATACATTCCAGAGTAGGTGTATCCGGGGCACTGAATGCAGTAGGGGTCCTGGGGGAAAACATAATACATTATCATGTTCATTAAAAACTGTATCATAATGCATATACACAAGTGGACTAAATTAAGGTTGCATAGGCCAGTGGTTCTCAACCTGGTGTAGTACCCCTGGGGGTACACAGAGGTCTTCCAGGGGTACATCAACTCATCTAGATATTTGCATAGTTTTACAACAGGCTACACAGAAAGCACTAGTAAGTCAGTACAAACTAAAATTTCATACAATGACTTGTTTATACTGCTCTATATACTATACACTGAAATGTAAGTACAATATTTATATTCCAATTGATTTCTTTTATACTTATATGGTACAAATGAGAAAATAAGCAATTGTTCAGTCATACTGTGCTGTGACACTTTTGCATTTTTATGTCTGATTTTGTAAGCAGGTAGTTTTTAAGTGAGGTGAAGCTTGGGGGTATGCAAGACAAATCAGACTCCCAAAAGGAGTACAGTAATCTGGAAAGGTTGAGAACCACTGGCACAGGCAACCATAAATTTTGGCATTTCCTAACTTTTGGATGCTTGGTTTTGCAAGCTTTATAATATTCTTTTAATGTAGCTTTTTGTGTGCAGTTTCCAAAGATTTTTAAAAAGCAGAAATTCCATCATATGGCATCATCCTGACACCCCAATGGTTCATCAGCAGGCTTGGAAACTTAGATCCACCTGAAAGACCTCTGCCACATTTGATACCAAAGTAACCACAATAGTAGGTTGTCATCATCTCTGTGGACCTTCATTAGAGGGGGATGAGACATTTTGCGAGTGAATTTCACAGCAGAGGAACGGTGAGACTCAGGAATCTTGTGTTCCATTCCAGGCTCTGGAGAAGAGTGTGAACTAGTGGGCACAGGCTCTTCTGCCCCCAGACATGACCCCTTCTGCTATATCCTCTCCATTCTGTCCCAGCCCTGCCTCTTCCCTACCCCGGCTCCTTGTCCCATTCTCCTCACCTAGCCAGTCCCAGTGTCCACTCCTTAGGCTTCTTTCTCATCCAAGTCCCACTCTCCTTACACAGCAAGTCCTAGTCCCGCCCTCTTTACTCCCTGTCCATGTCCCAGTCTCCACCTCAGACTCCATGCCTAGCCATTCCCAGTTCCATCGCTAAATCACCCAGCTCACTGTTCCAAGTCTCCTTGCCCAGCCAGTTCTGGTCCCTTACCTCCTGGATCCTCATCTAATTTGAATCACTCCTCCTTGCTTACTGGATCCCATCCCAATTCCTAGATCCCATAGCAGGCTCTTTTCCCCAATACTCCCACTGCTTCCCTGCAGGTCGTGTTCTTGTCTCCTCTGCATGTGAATCAGGAGCTTTCTCCTTCATAGCAAGGGGGTCATTGGGAGCACAGGAGAGAGAGTAGCAGAACAATGGTCTAAAACTAGACGGGACAAAACTCTAGAAAATGTAGTGCGGGGGGCAATCCTAACTAACTGGATGACCTACTGGTAATAGGTCTTTTCCAGCTCTTACAGCTAGAGAGGATGAAAATTCTAACTCTTGATGCTCTGAATGGACAGCACTGGGTCAGGTTCACAGCACCTTTGAAGTGGTCAGCAAAGCATCTGACAAAGTGCAGACTGCTGAGCTCTGTGTCCACAATTACAGCACAGTACAGTTTAAATCTCCACTTCCCTAAGTGACATCTGTCTGTTGTAACAGTCCATGTTGCTGAACATAGCAGTCCTTCCATTGCCTAACAGGGTACAAATGCTAGTCTCTGTTCACAAGCAGCTTACAGCGAAACTAGCTGTGACGAGCAGCTGTTATGACTTTTGGGGGGGATTCATGCTGGGTTATCCCACAGATTAAAAAAAATATTCTGAATGGCTGGAAAGGCTTTAGAGACCACGTGTACTGATTCTCCCAACTGAGCATTCTGTGTGCCAACATCATAGCAGGAGAGCAAGGGAAAGTATGTGCCCATTGTTGATATGCTCTGAGGAGAAACACCAGGGCAGTCCAACTGTTTAGAGTGGAGTCCTTCTCCAACGCTGACTACCAAGTTTACTGTGGAATTGCCTGAATAATACCACCCTCAAAAAAGGATAGCCCACAAGAAGCTGGTCTAACGTTAGCACGAAGATGACGTTGCGCCGTCGGAAAGCAGCAGTTTAGTGATGCTGCTGTCAGGGAGTTCACAATGCTGGTGCTCATAGCAGAACGTAAAAAGGTTGGATCAACATGGATTCAGAAAGGACGCTGAAACCTCTGCAGCGTCCTCATCTGTTGAAATGCACCCTGAGAACGGCTCCAAAATCCAAGGTGTACCCCGCTTTCACCCTTCCTAGTTTGGGATCAGGACAGAAATTCAGAAGAGAGGTGTCCTGGTTAGATGAAAGGGGAGGGAGTGGGGTGGAGGACATGATCTGGCAAAAACTAAGACAGATCCACAGCACCGTACTGTCACTATGTAAGGCCAAACATGGAGAACTACAGGAAAGCAGAGAGAGTGCTCTCATTTCCTGGCTAGGGATATCACCCAGCAAATACCTTCAGGGTTCAGAACTGGAAATCTGAGCGGCAAGTTATACAGGCTTGAGGAGGAGCTGGTTACAATTCCCCAGAGGCACTGGAGAGCAGAAAAAGAAGGGAATAGTGATACCAATGGAAAGGATGCCACCTTTCCCCTCCCTCTACAATCTACTGCAGCCCATACACACAGAGATAGGAGCTGGGCCTTCAAAATCCACAGCTGGGGTCCTGTCTATCTAACAGCAAGGTCTGCCCCACCCTATCAGAAATGTCAGTGCCCTCGTGAGAGCCCTCTCATAAAGACGGCCACAAAATTTAAGATGCCTGTATCCGGATGCCCTGCTAAATGTGATCTTGGCATAAAGGAAGAGGGTCTTGTACTTTGACAGAGCATCAGGAGATGTGCCTAGCAAGCCTGTATAAGTCCGTCAAAGACAGCGAGGATTAGAATTCTATGATAAGTAATTTTATTTAGAACCTTCCAAATGACCAGGATGGGTCCCAGAAATTTCGTTAGCTGACACCTTTCTCTACTGAGGTAGTGGAGGTTTCTCTCAATGGGTGCAGGAAAGCACGACTGCAAAGACACAGCTAAAGATTTTTAAAAAGCTTTTTTTTTTTTT
Source organism: Trachemys scripta elegans (assembly GCF_013100865.1). Classification (NCBI taxonomy): domain Eukaryota; kingdom Metazoa; phylum Chordata; order Testudines; family Emydidae; genus Trachemys; species Trachemys scripta. The sequence goes on along the minus strand of NC_048305.1, from coordinate 16,041,452 downwards.
TTTTTGCTTTAGCCCTCTCTGGTCACGGCACAAAATGGCAGTCGGCGTCAGAGTTACACCCCCTGCACGTGCTTTGAGCAAGGCAGGAATTAAACTGGAGAAGCAGAGGGAGTGGAGTGGGGTGGGGAGCTCAGAGAGTGGGAAAATCCTGGCTGCTGATTGCTCATCATGCTGCTTGTCTGAGCAAGTGAGTTGGAGAAACCCAGCATCTGTGCTGGCATACACTGGAGCTGTAGAACTAGAGGGATCAGAACTTTCCCGGTATGGACAGGCTGAGAAGTTAGAACTGTGCGCCGTTTATCCAAAACACTGGAATTTCCCAGGCCCACCCTTTCAAAGGGAAAACGTGGAAGCTCAGTGGGCACTATTTGCACTTCAATATTCTTAAGAATTCAAAGCTGGGGATTTCAGCAAGTAAAACTCTATGCAAAATATGCAGTTTCTAGCTGAGCCAGTTCCCCAGATAAAAAGTATACAAGTCCCCAAGAAAACAGTCCTGCTTAGAAAGAAATTAAAAGTGGGAGAGGAGAAACTGAAACCCCAGCCAGTCTGTCATATCCAATATTTCTTGGTCGTAGTTTATTTTAGACACTGTGGTATTAATTGTTCAGCTCTGCAGATGCACTCATGTAGACTAGATCTTGACCCACTTTTACTGTAAAGCCCACGGGAAGATGCCCACTGATAAAGGTTAGGTAGAGAGACAGCAGGGAATGCAGATAATTACCCATTTATATAAAAATACTATTACATGGCCCAGCTAGAGGCACTGTAACTGCATGATCTCACTACTGTTTGTCCTCATATTCCCTCCCCACTTCACTCCTATTGTTTCCATTATGTACTTGAGACTTGTCTTCAATTCAATTTTAATTACTTCAGGGCAGGCACCAAATCTTAATATATATTTGTACAGCACCTTGCATAAAAGGCTCTGTGCTCAGCGAGGGCTTTTGAGCACTGCAATAAATATAGATTGAACAGATTGAGAGGGTGAGGATAAGGCCTGGTCCACACTATGACTTTAATTCGGATTTAGCAGCGTTAAATCGAATTAACGCTGCACCCGTCCACACAACGGAGCCATTTATTTCTAAATAAAGGGCTCTTAAAATCGATTTCTGTACTCCACCCCGACGAGCGGAGTAGCGCCAAAATCGATTTTGTCAATTCGAATTAGGGTTAGTGTGGCCGCAATTCGATGGTATTGGCCTCCGGGAGCTGTCCCAGAGTGCACCATTGTGACCGCTCTGGACAGCAATCTGAACTCGCATGCAGTGGCCAGGTAGACAGGAAAAGCCCCAGGAAAATTTCAATTTCATTTCCTGTTTGCCCAGCGTGGAGAGCACAGGTGACCACAGATAGCTCAGCTCATCAGCACAGGTAACCATGCAGGCCGATAATCGAAAAAGAGCACCAGCATGGACCGTACGGGAGGTACTGGATCTGATCGCTATATGGGAGAGGATTCAGTGCTAGCAGAACTTCGTTCGAAAAGACGAAATGCCAAAACTTTTGAAAAAATCTCCAAGGGCATGATGGAGAGAGGACACAATAGGGACTCAGATCAGTGCCGCATGAAAGTCAAGGAGCTCAGACAAGCCTATCAAAAAACAAAGGAGGCAAACGGTCGCTCCGGGTCAGAGCCGCGGGCATGCCGCTTCTACGCCGAGCTGCATGTAATTCTAGGGGGGGCCGCCACCACTACCCCACCTGTGACCGTGGATTCCGGGTCGGGGATAGTCTCATCAGCTACACCTGAGGATTCTGCGGATGGGGAAGAGGAGGAGGAGGAGGAGGACGAGCTTGCAGAGAGCACCCAGCACTCCGTTCTCCCCAACAGCCAGGATCTTTTTCTCAGCCTGACTGAAGTACCCTCCCAACCCTCCCAAGCCAGTATCCAAGACCACGACCCCATGGAAGGGACCTCAGGTGAGTTTACCTTTTAAAATATAAAACTTGTTTTAAAAGCAAGGGTTTTTAATGATTACTTTGCCCTGAGGACTTGGGATGCATTCGCAGCCAGTACAGCTACTGGAAAAGTCTGTTAACGTGTCTGGGGATGGAGCGGAAATCCTCCAGGGACATCTCCATGAAGCTCTCCTGGAGGTACTCCAAAAGCCTTGCCACAAGGTTTCTGGGCAGTGCAGCCTTATTCCGTCCTCCATGGTAGGACACTTGATCGCGCCATGCTTGCAGCAAGTAATCTGGTATCATTGCCTGACAAAGCCTGGCAGCATATGGTCCCGGTGTTTGCTGGCATTCAAGCAACATCCGTTCTTTATCTTGCTGTGTAATCCTCAGGAGCGTGATATAGCTCATGGTAACCTGGTTGAAATACGGGAACTTAATTAAGGGGACAGAGGTGGCCGTTTCTACTGGGCTATTTGCCTGTGGCTGAAAAGAAATCCTTCCCTACAGTTAGCAAAGCATGGGGGGGGGGGGGGGAATTGGCCCTGAGCTTTTCGCGTTTGGCTAGCAGGGATCTTCCCTGTTACCAGCCACGCGGTGGGGGGAGGGATAAAGCGATCATCCCAGAGAATTGGATGGGGGGGGGGGGGGTTAGTTTGTTTTCTGCTGCTGAAGGTTAACAGGAAAACCGCAGCAGTCAACGGGCTTTGCTTGGTATGTGGGAAGGAGGGCGCAGAGGCCGAAAGACAATGGCTTACCATGGCTGCATGCAAGCTGAATTCTGTTGCCCGGACCTGCGTCTGTGATCTCTAACACCAAAGCCACAGGCACTCAATATTAAGATGGAAAATGCGACCTTGTACTGAAATCACATGTGCTATGTAATGTGAATAGTGTTTTTCACCAAGAAAGAGTATAAGCATTGTTCTGTAAAATGTATCATTTTAAAAACTTCTCTCCTTTTTTTCAACCCTCCCTCCAGCAGCTGCAAATTTTTCAAGCCTCCCTCCTCCGTCCCGAAGGCTATCTCAGATAAGGCATCGGAAAAAGAGGACGCGAGATGAGATGTTCGCGGAAATAATGGAATGCACCCGCAATGAAAGAGCTCATTTGAATGAGTGGAAGGACACTGTATCTAAATTTAGGAAAGATGCCAGTGAACGTGAGGTCATGAGGGACACTCAAGATGAGAGGTGGCAGGCTGCAACGCTGGGGCTGCTGCGTGAGCAAACGGACATGCTCCGGCGTCTGGTGGAGCTTCAGGAACGGCAGCAGGATGACAGAGTGCCGCTGCAGCTGCTGTATAACCTCCCTCCCCCCTCACCATGTTCCATATCCTCCTCACCCAGACGTGTAAGAACGCAGGGGGGGGGCTCCGTGCACCCTCCCACTCCACCCCAGTGGACAGCCTAACCAAAAGGCTGTCATTATATTGAATTTGTTCAGTGGCCTTTTACTTCCCTCCTATCCTCCTCCCAAACCTCACCCAGATTACCTTGTTGGTTCTCTCCCTATGTTTATAATCACTTAATAAAGAATACATGATTTTTAAACGATAGTGACTTTATTTCCTTTGAAAGAAAGCTGAGGGAACGGGGAGGGTGGGTTCCTTACAGAGAATGAATGAGTCAATAAAGGGGGCGGGTTTTCATGAAGGAGAAACAAATATAAATTTCACACTGTAGCCTGGCCAGTCATGAAACTGGTTTTCAAACTGGTTTTCTCTGATGCACAGCGCTTCCTGGTGTGCTCTTCTAATCGCCCTGGTGTCTGGCTGCGCGTAATGAGGCGATTTGCCTCAGCCTCCCACCCTGCCATAAAGGTCTCCCCCTTACTTTCACAGAGATTGTGGAGCACACAGCAAGCAGAAATAACAATGGGGAGATTTCTTTGGCTGAGGTCAGAGCGAGTCAGTAGCGATCGCCGGCGACCTTTTAAACAGCCAAATGCACATTCTACCACCATTCTGCACTTGCTCAGCCTGTAGTTAAACAGCTCCTGACTCCTGTCCAGGCTGCCTGTGTATGGCTTCATGAGCCATGGCATTCAGGGGTAGGCTGGGTCCCCAAGAATAACTATTGGCATTTCAACATCCCCAACGGTTATTTTCTGGTCCGGGAAGTAAGTCCCTTGCTGCAGCCCTTTAAACAGAGTAGCGTTCCTGAAGATGCGAGCATCATGAACCCTTCCCGGCCAGCCCACATTGATGTTGGTGAAACGTCCCTTGTGATCCACAAGTGCTTGCAGCACCATTGAAAAGTACCCCTTGTGGTTTATGTACTGGGTACCCTGGTGCTCCAGTGCCAAGATAGGGATGTGGGTTCCATCTATCGCCCCACCACAGTTAGGGAATCCCATTGCAGCAAAGCCATCCACTATGACCTGCACATCTCCCAGAGTCACTAGCTTTTGTAGCAGCACCTCAGTGATTGCTTTGGCTACTTGCATCACAGCAGCCCCCACCGTAGATTTGCCCACTCCAAATTGATTCCCGACTGACCGGTAGCTGTCTGGCGTTGCAAGCTTCCACAGGGCTATCGCCACTCACTTCTCAACTGTGAGGGCTGCTCTCATCTTGGTATTCTGGCGCTTCAGCGCCGGGGAAAGCAAGTCATAAAGTTCCATGAAAGTGCCCTTACGCATGCGAAAGTTTCGCAGCCACTGGGAATCGTCCCACACCTGCAACACTATGCGGTCCCACCAGTCTGTGCTTGTTTCCCGGGCCCAGAATCGGCGTTCCATGGCTATAATCTGCCCCATTAACAGCATGATCTCCAAAGCACCGGGTCCCCTGGTTCGATAGAATTCCATGTCCATATCCTCATCACTCTCGCCGCCGCGCTGCCATAGCCTGCTCCTCGCCGCCTGGTTTTACAGGTTCTTGTTCAGCATAAACTGCACGATAAGGCGCAAGGTATTTACAATGTTCATGACTGCTGTCTTGAGCTGAGCGGGCTCCATGCTTGCCGTGGTATGGCGTCTGCACTGTTCACCCAGGAAAAAGGCGCAAAACGGTTGTCTGCCGTTGCTTCCTGGAGAGGGGGGAGGATATACCCAGAACCACCCGTGACAATGTTTTTGGCCCCATCAGGCATTGGGATCTCAACCCAGAATTCCAATGGGTGGAGGAGACTGCGGGAGCTATGGGATAGCTATGGGATAGCTACCCACAGTGCAACGCTCCGGAAATCGACGCTAGCCCCGGTACATGGACGCACACCGCCGAATTAATGTGCTTAGTGTGGTTGCATACATTCGACTTTATACAATCTGTTTTCCAAATTCGAATTATATAAATTCGGATTAATCCCGTAGTGTACACATACCCTAAGAGAACTTGGGAACAAGAAAAAGAAATAAAGATCCCAGAGAGTTCTATTTCAGCCTTTCCTATGAAGTAGCTGGCAAACAGACTGCACCGAGTTTACCTATGTTGCATACCTTCATCATAAGGATTCATTCATGTAGAATTTTTGTTTTTAAAATGAATGCATTACAGAAACACTGAACCAAGTGTTTAAAACAAAAAATGATTTCCTGTATGCAAACAAATATTTATGGTTTTAACATTCAAGCAGAGCTAGCAAGCAATTTAGTTTGGTAACTTCCATTTGTCAGCTGTAGTGTGTCTGTGGTAGGTACTTTTTTGTGTTTTTAAAAGGTCACCTTAACAAGGAAAGGGTGAAGAAAACCTGCACTTTTAGAAAAATCCCTCTCTCCTTGGGGGCTTCTGTAGCATCAGGCATTTGGTGTTAGTTTGTCTGCTACCCCTGCTGAGAGTCTGCTGGCACAAGACAGAAACCTGCTGACTCATGATGTACAGCTACTGCTTGGAGTACTTTTTTCATAAAAAGTACCCCAACCCTATTAACTAAATGCATTCACATAATAAAAACGGGATTCTCCTAGCTTCCTGATTGACCCGAAAGGAAAAACTGAAAATAACCAGTTTCTTTTTATTAAAACGAAACTAGTTATAATAATGATAAATATAAAAAGCACTCCATAAGAGTGGTTGAGACTGTAATTTTCTAATGTCAACTCCAATTCCTTAGCACAATGCAGAAATCTGGGGAAAGCGGTGTGTGTCTGCTAGAAGTATGGGAAAATACAGGGCATCAGAGCTATGCCTGGGCTCTCAAATCACTGTGGAGCTGGACTGAAATATAGCTTTTAGAGTTGAGCCAGAAAAGCTTTTGTAAATAAAAGTCACAAAAAGGCTAAGATCCCAAATTATTTACAGAATGTTTGTATAGAGTTTTTTATAAATTACAAATACATTTTAAAGCAATCCTTAAAGTATCAATCCCCCTTTTACCTACCATAACAAAATAAAAGATAATCAAATAAATTCTGAAATCATTAATCTATTTTTTATTTTGGCAAAACTCCCATTGAATTCCACAGAAGTTTCATCATAAGAACCTCAGTTTATTTGGCTCAGTAAGAACTTGTTCATACAGCTGTTTTCATCATAGGATCTCAAAGTGCTTTACAGACATTAACTTACTATGCCTCGGATCAGTGCTATGTGGCAAGATGTCATTTTACCCAAGACAGAAAGGTAGCTGACACTTTTGGAATGGGACGCAGCTGTTCAGACGCCATCCTTTAATGGTGCACAGTAGGTTAGGGAAGGGAGTGGAGAAACACCATATCCAATTGAAAACTGCAGGGGCAATTAGTGAAATAGAATGTAATTATCCAAGTTAGAATTTGGGAGGCACATCAGGGTTAACACAACAGCTTTCATGAAAAATGTGGCATGAAATCTTAGATTACAACAAGTGAGGACGACTGTGGTTGTATGCCTTATTTGAGTATTTTACCTTGCAAGGCCTGTGTTCAAGGTTTCATATTTCCCCCTGCAAGAGTTAATGACATGACAGTTCAAAAGCAGGGCAGGGAGAGATGATGAATGGATATGCCTTAGTTCCTGCAGGTGGTTTGGGAGAGTCTGAATTCAGGTCTTTGCAAGTATAGACAAGAGGAACTTATTTTTAAGATTTTTGTCAGAAACCCCAATTATCTGCATTTTTCTAAGTCTGCATATGTATCCAGTTACTGATTTTGAGACAGCTGTGCGTACTGCACAGCAGAAAGCTGTATGCAAAAAAGGGAGACTGGATGGAATTTTTCCAGAATCTGGCTCCCCTTCAAACTTGTGGAGCCACCACTCCATGATCAAAGCCATTGATGGACACTGTGGAACAGTCTTAGGGGGCATGACCCTTAGGTCCACCCCAAGAACAGCAATGGGCCAAATAATTGTCACTCATCCGTGCAGATTACTCTTGTGTTTCGAGGAGTGATTTGCCTGGAGGTTGAGGAATGGATGAGATAGGGACACACATTAACACTACTTTTGCAGAAAGTAAAAACTTTGCATTGGGGCTATTTCCTATAATGGCCAGAATTTGCCTGTTGGAGTATTTCTGCTGGCTGCAGTGTACTTCCAAATTTAGCAGCTGTTCCACTGACCAAGCTGTGTGATGTTTATGTGGCAGTGTTGCAAAGCCAAGCCAGTAATTGAGAGCTCATACAACACTCACCAGTGTCACCAGGCAACAACATAACATGCAGGGCTTTTAACCAGCGAACATTTGATTTGAAGTTTTTAAAAGCCTAACTGCAGGCCATTCCCAGATCAAACCTGCCAGCACATTTAGCACAAGATGCAAAAGTGCAGGCAGAAAATTGAGAGCAAAGGCTGGAATTATATATGGAAAAGGAAAATGGCAACAATGGAGAAATCAAAGCTCCTATGAAGTATATAAAACCAACAAGCTGTTTAATGACCATCAGGTTTATTAGTTCTTTAGCATCCATTCTAGTAATGCTAGACTGTAGCCCAAACAAACGCGAGACACTGGCCCAAGTAAGCTGTAATCTGTCTGAACTGGAACAGGCATGCAGAGCTGTCACTGCTTGTAATGGGTAGAGGCTGTCTTATTGTGCTCGTTAGCTACAGCTCTCTGTGGGACCAATAGTTAGCTAGTGATAGTGAGGGACAGGGGATTCCCTTCTCATTAAATAGCCTGTCACCCCTCTAAACTGTTGTAGTTGGAAGCAAAACCCCTGAATGGGATAAAGTGAAGATGGATGGCAATTATGGTCTCTCTCAACCAGAAGATTAGAGCATGGGATCTAGAATGATGCTGGAGCTCAAAGAAGAGGGAACAGGGTGGGTCTCCAGGGCTCCTGAGAGGATGCCAAGAATTAGAAGGCTAATTTCTCTCTAGGACAACAGAAATAAAGTCCAGGGTCACCCCACACAGCTTGGTACAAGGGCCAGCATCTTACTGATAAAAAGAACAGAAGAAGGAACCTTCAGACTTCCCTGATACTTCTCCATGAAACCTTATAGCTTTCATCAAACTAAAGCTAAATTAGACTTTACAAGCAGCCAAGATAGCAACTAAAATAGATACAAGTTTGATTTTAAATCAGGCCTTGTTTGTACTTCAGACTCAAACCGGCCACTGAAATGTAAAGGGCTGCTTGGTTTTGGCAGGTAATTAAAACCTTTGGTGAAGACCGCAGGTATGTCAACAAAAAATGACTTAAAACCTGTGTGTTAAAGGGGGAGAATAGAAGAGAGAGCTGTTGTATTTTGTCATTTTGTGTTTGTGGGGAGAAGGCACTGGGTGTCAGAGAGAATACTATTTTTTGAGCAGGTCTGCTGGTTCTAAGGCCTTGGCTACACGTGTGAGTTACAGCACAATAAAGCAGCCCCAGGCGCCCTAGCTCACTCTCCATCCACACTGGCAAGGCACTTAGAGCGCTCTGACTCTGCAGCTACAGTGCTGCTGGTAGTCCACCTTGGCAAGTGGAATAACGTTTGCTGCGCCCCTGCTGGAGCGCCGCAGCGCCAGTGTGAACAAGCTGTTGCATTACTGCGCTGTCATCAGCCTCCGGAAATGTCCCTTGATTCAAGTGGCCACTCTTGTCATTGTTGTGAAATCGGCTGCAGGAATGCGGAAATGCCCTTTCAAAGCTCCATTTCGGAGAAGCCGGCTGCTTATCAGCTCCAAGAAAAAGCAAACATTTACTGTTCGCTTGTGGGGGGGAGGGTCTGAACTTACAAGACAGCATTCTGACACACTCTCAGCACCCCAAAAACCCACTCTCTCTCCACATACACACAACACACTCCCTGTCACACTCCACCCCACCGCCCATTTGAAAAGCACGCTGCAGTTACTTGCATGCTGGGATAGCTGCCCATAATGCACCACTCCCAATGCCGCTGCAAGTGCCGCAAATGTGGCCACGCCAGTGTCCTTGAAGCTGTCAGTGTGGACAGACTGCAGAGCTTTTCCTACTGCGCTCTCCAAAGGTGGGTTTAACTCACAGCCCTCTACATCTGCAAGTGTAGCCATACCCTAAGGTGCTGTGTGTGTTCACACCTATTTCTTAGCTTCAGTTATAGCCATTCCCAGCATAAGCAGAGGGCCGGCAGCCCCAGAGAAAGTAGACTTCACTTTTTCCTTCTTTCTAACTTTTTGCTCTTTGTAAATCACTGTAAAAGATCTATAATTTTTCCTGTACCAGTTTTGCTCTCTTTTGTTCTGATCCAGTTCTGGATCCTCAACTGTGTTCCTTGTCTGGCACAAAATAAACAACAATGGATAGCTTGTTTTGTTTGCTTCCTTCAGTAACATCAACACAATTCCAGGACGAATTCATTCGAAGTATAAGAAGTTCAAACATTTGAAAGTATGGAAATACACAGCTAAGGCACTAAAACAATTAACTCTAGTCCACTAGCTCTAGAAACAGGGATTGGTTGGTCAACTTATATTCCTTCTACTGGATAGTGCCGCATCAACAGAACAAAAACAGCGAAGGACCATTCATTAACAAAGGCTATTATCTCTCTCTTTCTTTAATTTCCTAATAATTGACTGGTGACTTTGAATTTTAAATGAGATATTTAGGCACTAGAAAATCAAAGTAGGCCAAATTTTAGCCCTAAACTACTTGAGTATCTCTGTTTAAAACCTATAAATTGAATCAAATGATCAAATTATTAACCTCATCCACTGCCAGTACTACCCCTTTGTGAGCAAGATTAACTTTTTCCAAGTGAGGTGACTATATATTCCTAGATCCTATGACTGCACCTGTTGTGCAAGGAGTTTCTTGCTCTGAAGTAATTCCTGGTTTTTTTGTGTGTGTTTGTTTTAAAGAAGAGAGAAAGAGTCACTTCCTTCCTCCCCACACTTGGAATGTTAAGACTCCTTGACTGCACATTTTGTGATTCAGTTGACGTCATGGTTACATGTCACCATCCTGACAGAGATTTGATGAACTGTTGGCCAAAGGGCAGGGTAGCTTTAATCATCTCTGAAGGACATCTGAAATATGGTAGCCCTGACACAGGGATGACAGGGAGTGGAAAAAGAGGGATGGGAGCAGAGAAGAAGAAATAATCAATGAGTTAGAACTGAAAGATGGGGCTCATAAGCATAAACAGAATTTAGCTGGATTCTTGAAGGCATGTAGAGTGGAAGGCTCCCTGAAGTCTTCACTGTGACGTACACAGCAATTCTGAATAAGGTAAATTCTAAGGAATGTGGTGACTCTTGCACTACTAAAGCAAATACAGTGGATTGACTTCAGTTTCTGTAACTGTTCAAGGATTTACTGCAAAAATCCAAATTATTCAGCATGTTGAAAAAGCAAAACACTGTTTTATAGAGCAATTACTTGGGCTATACCACACACAGTAATAATCGCAAATGATGCAATCAATACTGGAGTTCTGAACAGGGCTGGCTTTAGGCCGATTCCCCCGATTCCCTGGAATCGGGCCCCACGGGTAAGAGGGCCCTGTGCTCCGCGCCTTAGGCTCACCCGGTGGCGGTCACTCAGGCAGCATTTTGGCCGCGGCGGGTCTGCGCCGGGGTCTTCGGCGGCATTTTGGCGGCGGGGGGTCCTTCAATGCCGCGGAAGACGTCGAGTGGACCCTGTGCTGCCGAAGACCCGGACCGTGGAATTGGGCCCCGCAGGTCCTAAAGCCGGCCCTGGTTCTGAATGTCTGGTATTGACAGTCATTCTGTTAACAACAAAATGCAACTCATAAACAATGTCGTTCTGGAGCTAGAGGGATGAATTCTGCTAGTACTCACTCAATTTCTTCCCCAGTGGCAACCAACAGCACACCTCCTTGTTCTCATCATTAACAATCAACACTGGATTTCTGACATGCACCAACAGAATGCTATCCGCAAAGGGGAAAACACTCCAGATCCGCCAAAAATAGCACACATCTTCTCTTTATAAGCTGTCAAGTTTATCTCACAATAGCTGTATGGGCTTCTTAGTGGCTTCTTCTATCAGGAGAGGTAGCATTGCCCCATGGCTGGGACACCAGTCTGGAAAGCAGGAGTCTAGGGGTTTCATTCCCAACAGGGACTGTTCCTTACCATGTATGAACCACGTGCACAGCACAACTGGGCTCTGACCTCAGTTGGGGTCTCTAAACGTTACAGTAGTAAAAATAATAAAATAAAAACAAGATAAGCACCATCCTTTCCTTAAAGCAGCCTAAACACATTTTCCACCATTCGTACACTTCAGTGAGACAAGCAATGTATGCAAGGAGCTTGGATGGCAGTCTTGTTGGAACACTGTGTTATAAAAGGACATGCTCAAAATAACCGTCACTTCATCGAACAGCAAGCATGTCCCAAACAGAGTAAAATAACAGTAATTGATCAAGCTTGCTTTATACAGCACCAACATCGTGTATACAGAAAAAAAACAGAGATGTTTAAAAATCCATGTTCCTTCTCTACACTAAGCAAGCAAATGAGCCTTTCTGTACATGGTGTTCCCTCCAACACATCCAAAAGAATAAGGTACTCCCTACAACCGAAAGCAAAGATTAAACACCATTAGCCAGTATTGGCTGGTAAAAAATATCAGCATACAGCAGAGAATGGGTTGGTAATTTAATTACTAGAGTGCTGTCAACAGAAATTAGCAACATGATTTTTACATGGGATGGCAAATGAGGTTCAAGGCAAATATTTAAAGACAAACTAATACACTTCAACAAACAGTAAGAACAGGAATACAGCCAAGAACTGGGAGAACAGAATTGGTTTGTGCAGAGTAGACTGAACCATGTTAGCTATGTTCCACAAAACCCAAGGCACATACTGTGAAGTAAGCATTAGCATCAACCATCATCATCAAATACACATAGTCTACCGAGAACTGTTGCACCAACCAGAGTGACCACAGCTGACTGAACTGCACTAGGTATTATGTAGTGGAGTTTCCAGATCTCACTCAATCTTGCAAGTCCATGAATCTCTGGGGCAGCCCCACAGGCAGCAGCAGGTACGGTTAGGGCATGCACCTCTTCATGCGTCAAGGGACAGTTTGGGAGCATGACATGCTCGGGTGCTTTTGTCTATCCTGGTGACATGGCCAAAGAGCATGCAATACCACTTTTGAATATAATGAGCAACTGAAAGAAGGCCAGATCTCTGGGAGATTATGCTGTCTTGCACGAAGTCAAACCACGTTATACTCAGGATTTGGTGCTGACAACATAAAAGGAATGCCTCTAGCTGCTCCAAGCCTGCCTGTAAGAGGGCCCAGGTTTCTGATCCATACAGCAATATAAATAGTATCCAGATTTGATAGATCCCAAACTTTGTGTTAGTGCAAAGACGTTTCTAGATCCATAAGCAACACTTGGACTTCATGCAGCAGGCAGCGAGACCTATTAACTAAAGTTTGTGTCAACTCTGCTTGCAGACTAAGTAGATGAATTCGTAAACACTCACCACTCTCTTTGTGTGAAATGTCACAGTACTTGACAACCTCTCCCACCCACCACTGGAGTTCTGGTGGCCCAGCTCTGAGGAGATAGACCTTGGTCTTCTGCCATGAGGTGTTCAACCCCATAGTGCGAGTGGCATCTTGGATATCTTGAAGGGCGGGGCTGAAATTCTCTGACTTCTCCACAAGCAAGCAGCATATTCTTGGCATAATCTTGGTTGGTGAACACTTCTTGACCAACCTTAAGTGTGACATTTGGAGCGTCATGTCCTAATATCTAATTGATAGCTTGACAGAATACTGCTGAGGCGAGAATGCATCACTGCTTCACACCTGATGATGTGTAGAAACACATCAAAAGCCATGAACTGATGCACACTCTTGCACTGGTACCGGAGTAGCAGAACATCTGGAATGCCAACTCCTTTCAGTGAGAGACAAAGGACTGAATCAAAAGACACTCTGATGTTGATATATGCCACATGAAATGGACAGTTAAATTCTTGGTGCTGCTCAGCAGAAGCTGAAGGGTAAGGACAGGGTCTGTTGTCCATCACCCAACAGCAAAATCTGACTGCTGTGACAATTATGTCTTAAGGAGCGGGTGTATCCTTCCAACCAGAACGTAAGCAAAAAAACTTTCCAGGGACAGATAACAGTGGGGTTGGCTAGTAGCTGCCACACTCAGTGTGAGATCCTTTGCCCTTGTACAGGGACACTGTGATGCCATCTTTCCATTCTGCTAGTACTTTGCCTGATGCCCACACTTAAGAACAGCTGATGCAGGCTGACGCTCACTGGTTCCAAGGCAACTTTGTGCAGCATGGGTGGAATACCATCAGGTCCAGCAGCACATCTATTCCGTAATTTTTGGATGGGATTTTGTACTTCCTCAAGTGATGAGGCTCAGTGTTTGTCCTTGCATCTGCAGCTGTGCAGTTTGCTAGGTCACGTAGCAAACTGGACAGTTGTCGGCAAGTGTGTGGTTCAGCACATCTTCATAATGTGTTTTCCATCTGTCCAGGACATCATTCATTGATGAACCGGGAGAGCCGTTTGGTTTCATGATGGGGATGTTAAAAAGATGTTCATGGCTGCCTGCCAGGCGTATAATGGCTCAGTAGGCAGGCAGCAGATTGTTGTATTTTAGGCCGTCTTCGGCTTTGTCGGCCAGGGAGTTGGTGTAGATCTCAGGGTCATGTTTTGCCATGACCCGGAAAATGCCTTTTCAGCTGTTTACATTCTTGGACATCTCCGTACTTGTGTGCTTCTGCCTTTTTCACAAATATATAAAAGTCCTATTCAGAAAGCCAAGGTTTCTTGTGTGATGGTTTGAAGCGGATTGTTTCAGTGCAGCATGTGATATAGCATTATGTATGCCACTCAAGACGATCTCCATGTGATCCTCAACAATCTGTGTGTACATCACAGCTTCAACAGGATCCTTGGACAGATGCTAGATATTGTACTTTGGGTGGACATCTGGCTTGCAAGGCGATGGAGATGTTGGAAGATAGAGTGAGAATTGAATGACATCTAGTTTATGGTCTGAGTTTGCTGGTGTGTCTGCACTGCTGAAGACCCATTGAGATTTCATTATAGAGCGATTTCTGATAAGGATATGGTCAATTTCTTTCATACCACATCCATTATTTGAAATCCAGGTCCAGCGACGATTGCTAAGGAATCTAAACCAGGACCCCATAAAAAACAAGCGCTCGGTGACACACCGTGTCAAAAGCCAGGTGGCAGTGTCATCTGGGGAACCTGAACCAAAAGGACCTATCGTGGTTTCATACCCAGTTCAATCGCAGCCAGTCACAGGACTGAAATTTCCGAGCAGTAGCAGTGTGTTGTGGTGGAGTTGATTGGATTTTTGCTGCTAGTTGGTATAGACCTTTTCTGCAGGTCTTCCATAGGTGCGTAGGCCACAATGACAGACAGATGTTCATGATGATGTTGGAGCCAAGCATAGTAAAAGCATGGAGAAATGGGTTTCCAGGTGGTTGAAGTCTGTGCTAGAAGTTGTCTAATAATGAGTGTCACACCTTGAGTTTGGTGTGGACCATTGGAGTGGAGGCTGGTTGCTCAAGTTACTGTGGAAGGATCGCTCTGTGGCAGACATGCCTCGGTGATGCTGGTGATTATGATCCTATAATGAGTGAGTTCTTTTACAAGACCGGTCCTGCACCCAGTTCTGTTCAGTGTTGACATTTGCCATGTGGTGACATGGAATGTGCCTCTGAGGGCTATTTTGGACTTCCAGGAAGTTGCAGTCATCAAGGCTGCACTTTGCCTAAGCGGGATTTGGGTCATACCCGTCCTATGTGTTGGCGCGGTCTGTCATGGCCAGTTGCCCCTTCATTACACTATATCTCCTTGGGAGATGTAGAGGGGTTTTATTTGGGGGAGTACCATCCCCCTTCCAAGGAACTCTTCCAACAGATGCCATTGGTTCCCGAGGTTCCAAAAAAGTATTCAAAAATCATCATTCAGCAGGTAGAAACCAAAGAATCTCTTGGAAGAAAAATCCCTGGGAAACAAAATTCCCCACTTACCAGCAATTACAACCCAAGATGGGGTTTTGTGTATAGTCTTTTGTGTATAACCTATAAGTCTCACGAATAAAATATTGGAGAAAAACTTTGCTTAGTGAAAGTAACCAATTACTAGCTTACACCCCTTCACCCCTGCAGATCACATATTGTGTAGGGTAGAAAAGACTTCAAGAACAGACAATCAGTGATACTAGGAACCCTTCAAGCTCCTGTAGACCAAATTGGAGCTACCCAAGGTGTAAAACACCAGATACTCAAAACCTTATCTCATTAGTTGGATCCCTCATTTATAATATCCATGTTCTAATGACAACAAGAATCAATGGAGTGAAGTAAAATCTATTGACAGAAACCAGAACTTGGAGTTTCAAAAACATGCGCATGATAATGTGTGCGCGCTTCATTTACACAGGGAATTACACAAATTGCAGTATGGGCCTATTTTTTGCCCATTTCAAATTCTACAAATGTGGGCCTAAATCTTTACATGATATGATACAACAAATATAGAGACAGTCCCACCCAGCTCAAAAAACTACTCTCAGTATAGACAACAGCCTTGTTTTTCAAAACTCTACAGATAATAGCTCTGCACTGCTGACAAACTCATTCACTTCCCCAATTTATTAAATCTTAGGTTGTTAATCACAAGAGCAGATACAGCGGCTAAAGTAGGAAGCTTCATCTGGACTAGACGACCTATCAAGGTCCCTTCCAGTCCTATGTTTCTGATTCTATGATTCATGACCAAGGGACCAGAATGCTTTTATAGCAGAGTGGAAATTTGCACCCTTTGAAGTGTACAGCAAGGAAGGAGTGGACAGGGTGAGGGAAGAGGGACTCTTCCTTAGACATTAGGTCACAGCATGACGCCAATGCCATTCTTGTCACGGGACCCTAGCTAGTGCGGCATTCTTCTTAGTCATTCTAAAGAGATGTCTGTTGACGTGATTTATTAAGTGGCATATAGAAGCACATTGAAAAAGGCAGAAAAACTGGGAGACACTCTAAACTTGGCTTGGGCTTGTAAAAGTTCCACAGAGTCTGGTTGGAATCTGTTCAGACCTTCAGATCTGTGGGAAGGGGAGGGTCTGTGGGAAAATATTGACAGACACAGCAAAGCCCGAAAAGGAAGGAAATTCCCCTCAACAGCATATGCCACCGCTAAGCTGTGACTGGTTCAGGAGACTTCACAATAACTCAGCCATCCCCTGGGAGTCATCATTAAGGCTATTTTTTGCCTTAAACTTTCCTGATGAGGGAAGTAATATCAGAAGCAAGGGCACACATTTGGCTGGAGACCAACTGTACTGACAGCAGTCTTAGCTTTTAACAAAGTAGGAAGAAAACAATTCCATTAATGCTGTGTTCCACTGTTTTATTTACTTATTTATTTATTTACTTTCCTCTATGCTTCCCAGAGTTTAACACCAGATACTTCACAATAGTGCAAACAATAATGTAAAGATCTACTTGAAAATGATCAAAATACCCCAGACACTCAAAATAATTAGAGCACAAAGTAGCCAACAGGTATAAAAAACACTAACTAATTCTAAAATGTAGACCAAGTTAAAAATGCAATGCACATTACTATGCTCCCATTAAAAAAACAGAATGTTAAATTATATTCAACAGACTGCTTTGACTCACACTAAAATGTGCTCTGATTGAAGATATGTAGGTTGGCTAGACAGAGATCCTATGACATACTAATTATCACTGTACTTACAGTGAGTTTGGCCGACTAGGTTTAATTACTTCTAGGTCAGGGTCACTTGAGTTCAGGTTGGGTCGGAGAGTGCTGTTGGAGTGGAGGAAGCTGTTGACGTTTGAAGAGATGACAGATTCCAAGCTGGAGTTGATGATACTGTTCCTTGTCTCCTCTAAAAAACATCAACAAATATACATTACTATCATTAAGTAAAACCTATTAAGTTGTTAGAAAGTAAAGAACAGACTTTTGCAAGGTAGAACAGTTCCTATTAATAGCTTATGTCTTTATGTGGATTCCAGGGAAGTACACAGAGTATATAGATGTTTCTTCACCTATACTATTCTTTAAAGCTGAAACTGTATGAAACATGAGTTCCTTTTATTCTGATGATGCAAATACTTTTTACTTAAGGACATTTGTGGTAAGTAAAACATTCACGGGTTATCTCAGGCCACTAATATCATCTTACACTCAAAAATTCCAAAGCCCTAGGCACACTTTAAATAAACATTCAAAATTATACGCAGCGATCAATTTATCCATCACTGAAATTCAGCCATGTCTAGGGTGAAACATTGCAAAGCAACAGTACAGAACAGAAAGTAAAGAACAGATTATCCAACTGAAATTTAGTTAGGCAAAATGCTACTACCTAAGATGGTACTAGGTTAACAATTAGAGCTATTTCCCAAGTAGCTCCATAGTCAATAATGAGATGTTGACATAAACAAAGAAAATGTTAAAACATTTTTTTTCCATTTTCCATCTGGTTGTATTAACATCTATTCTTGTAATTAGTGCTATGGTCCAGCACCTCTGTTTTATGTCTCATTGAAAGAGCATCTCTAGCACTACACTATACTTTTCACCTCACCGTCCTACACCACAGAGGCACTGATTCTGTCCTGACTCAGAGGGAACAGTGCCACTGAATCATTCGCATATCTTTTTGAAGCATCTACATGTTTCTAAAGGCATATCTACCCTGCAATGAAAAACCCATGGTTGGGCCCATGCCAGCTGACTTGGGCTCACGCTACGGGGTTGTTTAATTGCAGTATAGACATTCAGGCTCGGGCTAGAGACTGGCTCTAAGACCCTGCGAGGTGGGAGGGTCCCAGAGCTCGGGCTGCTTCTCTGTCATGGAAGACAATGTAATCATGAAAAGAGGTGGTGTCCCTCGGCTGGACTAAAAATCATAGAGAACACCTCTTTAACAGTTAATCTTCCAAAGCAGGGATATTCCATTTGTATTGTACTAAAGGCTATCAACAAAGCTAACGAGAATTATATGAATCACTTATTCCCAGTTTCTTCCGATCAGGTATCTCTGCTGGATTCTGGGGAAAAACTTATGTGCATCTATATTTTTGTATACAGAGGAACAAGGAACAGAACAGAAATCCAACATAAACAATATGAGTGGAACACCTCTGTAATATTAAAAACTAATTTTGGATACACAAGAGGAAGAAATCCTCTGCAGTACTGTGAAATAACTTAGAAACAATCTTGTCACAACCATAATAGAGCATGGCAATGAGTAACCTCTTCATCACCACTTCAAAGGGATGAAGACTATATTAACAGAGGGGTCATGGACAAGGGCATAAAGAAAACCTTGGATACACATGCCAGAACTATGACTCAAGACTATTAACAGCTTCTCTCAATCTGTCAGCTCAGAGAGACACACACTTTGTTCATCTATGCTGCAGATAATGTTTTTACACTTTGTAACACTGGATTGGGACCTTTGTCATTGTGTCCAACCAGATGGGTTTATTTCCTGTTATTTTGCAATTCTGATCTCCTATGCAAATAAATGTATATTTTATTTAAGATCAATGGAATTGGATGCGGTGACATGTTTGGGTTAATTACCATTAGGACCACCAGAGAGACAAAAACCTGAGTCGGGGCAATTGTAATAATCTGAACACCCTTTCAAAGCACCGGATTGCCAAAGGTGTTCTAGAGTAGGCCAGCCTGGGTATGAGGAGAGCCAGATGTGTAGCCTTGCAACCAAACCGGGCACACCAGAGATAGACCCAGATCAAGGTCTGAATTTTTCCAAGGTTTACATTTGTTTGAATCGACGGTTTCTCTCTCTCTCTCTCTCTCTGGGTGTGTGCAAGTACTTTTAGAAAATTCGGATTAATTTGAGTTTAACAATATTTTGCAAGTGAATTTAATACTCATGAAAGAAACTAGAAGCCCTGCTGGGCAAACAGTGTGGTTAGGCATCTTCTACACAGCTCACTACAGAAAGGATGTGGACAAATTGGAGAGAGTCCAGCGGAGGGAAACGAAAATGATTAGGGGGGCTGGGGCACATGATTTATGAGGAGAGGCTGAGTAAACTGGGATTATTTAGTCTGCAGAAGAGAAGAATGAAGGGGATTTGATAGCTGCTTTCAACTACCTGAAAGGGGGTTCCAAAGAGGATGGAGCTCGGCTGTTCTCGGTGGTGGCAGATGACAGAACAAGGGCAGAATCTTAATCTTTTGTGGGGTGGAAAGTTTTTCAGTTTACTGGTGACATAGTCAATTTGGATTTATTTCTGTATGTGATTACATTTTTAATGTTTATGCTTCTGAGAGGTGCACTATACACGCTGACAGCAAACATTATAGAGGGCTGAGGAATCCTTGTCTGGAGGACAAACAGCACCTCTTCGTGTTTTCTTTAAAGATTATTGTGTAGGTTTAAAACAGGGTCTGGTTTCATTCTTGTAAAACCAGCATCATAAAACAGGTACAGTTATTAGAAAACTAGCCCTATCCATGTGAGGGTTGCATGTTATGCCTCTCAGAAAAGCAATTTCTGGAATACAACCACTTTTTATAGTTTTGCTGTATTATTAGTTATTATTGGGCTATATTAATGTAGTGTCTAGAGGCCTCAGCTGAGATTCGGACTCCTGTGCTAATCACAGTGCAAACACATATGGAAAAACAGCCCCTACGTCCAAGTGTCCACAGTCTAAATAAACAGGACAGAGAGAGGCTGAAAAGGGTTAACAAAGGCACTGAGAGGTTCATAGATGTCAAGGCCAGAAGAGACTATCAGATCATCTCAACTGACCTCCTGGATATCACAGACCAATTAAAGCAATGTGACTTGCCCAAGGTCACAGAACCGGTTGTGACAGAACTGGGACTAGAGCCCAGGTTTCCGGACTATCAATCCAGTGCCCTTTCCACTAAACCACACTGTGCTCCTGGACTGCTGTAACTAACCAATTTAATACAACTAGGAAAGGACAAATGCCACAGGGATCCTGACACCCAACCTTTTTTGCAGAAGCCACTGGCAACATGGTTCGAGCATAGGGCCATTGGCTATCATTATGAGAAACCTCCGGTAGTTCTATCCACCTGTCGTCCCCCCTGTTCTTTGCACTTCTGGAAACTAGGAGCCATTTTCTGTTCTCACCTACACTAAATCGAGACTAATTCTATTGTCATTAATGAAATAGGTAAGTGTCCTTATGTGTATTGTACGAAAGAAGTGTCTGGGGATGGAGGAGTAGACTGGTCAGTAGTCATAGGCAACTTAAGGCATCGCTTTGGTATAGCTCAGAGAGATCTCAGCATAGCAGGAAGGAAATGAGGATGGATGAGACAAGAGAATGCACGGCGATGAGTACGGTGGGAACTTATACCGTGGTTTTGTTTTCAGCGCCATTAGTTCCCATTAAGGGTATGTTTAAACGTTGAACTGAGAGTGTGATTCCACTTGTGCTAGCTCTCATTGAGTGAACGCACTAAAAAGATAGACCATGGATGCAGCAGCAGGAGTGGCTAACTGCCCTGAGTACCTACCTAACATCTCTGAGGGACACGCTCTCATGGGGGCTAGACCCCTGCCACTTGTGCTGCCGTGACTGCACTATTTTTAGCATTTTAGCTTGATGACAGCTCACATGAATATGTCTCCTCGAGCGGGGAATCACACCCCCAGCTCAAAAGCATAGACATACCCTACGAGAGGTAACGTAATAATGTGATTGCAAGAGGTTTCTGAAATTCAGTCAGCCTGGCTGGGGGCGGGAGGGAGGGAACTCTTTGTAATGAAAGGGGTCATCCACAGAAGAGAGGACAGAAGTGAGAAATTGGTGCGATGGCTCCATTCCGGTGACATTAGGAGAGCATTGAACTGGGGATAAATTAAGAGGAAAATTAGTCATATTTAAAGATTTAGAAACAGGCCGGCCAAAGTCACACCAGATTGTAGCATTATTTATCTAGGGTATTTTTATTTTTTTTTAAATGTAATCTCCCCCAGCGTAGATCTGGAAAGGCCTGTATTTCATTATATTCTGTACCTGGACCTAACTGAACTGATCCGATGGCAGGCAGTGAGGAGTCTAGATTTCTGAGTTAGCAGATTGTCATCTCCATCAAGCAGCTTGTTGTTTTCATGCACTTTCTGTGCAAGGCTAACCTGTGAAAATAACGCCCTTGAACCTATCAAAACTATGTCAACTGCCTGGATAATTTCAAAGGGGATACCAGTATGTATTAAATTGAAATCATTCTCAGCCAGGGGAGCTGAGGATGTTTCATCTGAGGAAGTTGGGAGCGAAGTTGTTTTTGGTGTTTTTAAATTCTTTCCCCCCGTTTTAAAAGGCCAAAACTCTATTTTGAACACTTAAACAGTGTCAGTTAAGGTTTCTTCATTGTGACAGTTTAGTTGGCCAGATATCTCCAAAAATGAAACAATAAATAGCGTAGAACAAATTCCTTTCTGTTATACAGAAGGCAGAAAAGTCACTTTATAAAGTGCCCGGCTGATTCAGAGGGCACTTGGAGAGTCATACCTGAAAAAGTTCTAGTTCTGGACTGCTGGATAATAAACTGTACGGTAGCTTAGTCATGGCATGCCCAGAGGTTATGATAACATGCACTTGTGTTGAGCAGGCTTTCCTTCTGTCTGCAGCACTCCTTGAACAGCCCAGAACAGACAGCTAAGATTTGTTCCAGCTCCCCCAGATAATAAAGCTTCCATTAATAAATCACATACACAAGTTCTCTTTTCAAGTTCCCACATAAAATACCCTCGGGAAATGAAAAAACACTGAAATGCAGCCCACGCGTAAGGGAGGTTTGAATCTTGTGTTTTCTGCAATCGTCTCCCTCATTTAAAAAAAACAAACCCACTTCAGATTAAATTCTTCAGCCAGTCTCATTTCACGCCTTTTCTGTCCAAGAGCAAATAATGCATCACCAAGTTTGATTTCACACTGCTTTAGCTAGAATCCTTTGCAATCTATGATAAAAAAGCATTGCAAACAAAGATTCAGTTGAGTCTTTCCTAAATCTCCAGCTTCTTCTGGTCATGCTTCCAGTAATTTTCTGCTTTTGTAGAAGTCAGTGCAATGACTGTTGGATGAGAACTGGGCTCAGGATACTATGATACAGGTTATCCACAAACCGCATTCAAATGATGAGATAAGTGCCTTATTATATCAAAATAAAAGAACAAGATGCTAGAACATTATCTATAAAGTGGGGGGAAATGGTAAGGAATGAAATGTGATACTAAAACAGGTTTCTCTTATTTTAAATCCACGTACTCTACTTCTGGTTCAAATGCAGCCAAGGTCAATAGCAAGCAAAGATTCACAGATTCATAGATTTTAAAGCCAGAAGATATCATTATACTAATCTAATCTGCATAACACAGGCCACAGAGCTTCACCCTGTAACTTCTAAATTAAGCGTAAGAGTTTGTGGCTGAATTTGAGCATCTATTTTAGACAGATATCTGATTTTGATTTTAAATGTTTCGTGTGACAGAAAATTCACTACATCCTTCAAGTTTTTCCAGTGGTTAAACTGACCTCAATGTCAAAAATTTGCATCTCGTTTCCATTTTTAATTTGCTTAGCTCTTCAATTTCCAGCCATTACCTCTTCTTATGTCTTTATCTTTAGATTAAAGAGCCCTCATTACTTATGGACCATGATCGCCTTATCTCTTCTTTTTGATGAGCTAAATAGACTGAGTTCCTTAAGTATCTCAGTGTAATGCAGGATTCAAATCATTCTTGATGCTCTTCTCTGAACCATCTCCACTTTTTCCAACATCTGTTTTGAAGTGTGGTCACTAGAAAATGGCAGGCTGTTCAGTGCTCTCAGCCCATTTTCCAACAGATGGTTGACCACATTAAAAAAATCCACATATGTTACCAGCATTAGCTGTGCTGATGGAAGTGAGAGTTGAGTTGCCAAGGTCTGAGTAAGCCATGGAGGCAGAACCACCATACAGAGGTGATCCTTCCAAGTCAAAACTCTGACATTTTGGGTGAGCTGAACCCTTTTCTGTGAACAGAGGACTATCAGCCTAACATTTTTAAAAGACACTTAAAAACAATGGGAAGGGGGGGGTCTCAACCCATCTTCACTTTGTTCATTAGGTCTTTAGAACTAGGGATGCTAATGCAATGCAACATGGCTACTAATGCATTAGAAATCGGCAACACACAGCTTCATTCCAAATAAAACAAACATTCTTCTAGCAGCTCTATTCCTTTAAGGATTATGGGCCAGATCCTTGGTCACTACTAAGACAAGGCAGCCAGAAAGCTACCCAAATATGGCATTTGAGGATTCCCTTGGCACAGGGGGAAACTCATGTAGTGTAAAGCCAACATAATTACGCTATTCTTTCTCTTCCACCTTGGTACATGGGGGCATGTCAGGCAAGGAGATTGGTGTACCTGGAACATCTTGGGTTCTGCTGTCCAGGGATCACAGAACTGTCCCTATTGGATCATTTGTGCCAGTGGAGCAGACCTTAGGCTAAATTACATGGAGGACATTTGGCGTGTGGACAGGGACTTTCAGATCCGTAGACAAAAAGGTTAAATACTAAATAGTAGTAATAATAATGGACTGATGGTCTAGGAGATTTTTAAACTGAAGTGGGACATATTCCTAGGAAGGATGTAAAACCTGATGGCTGAAATTTCTGTTTCTTTAAAAGGAAAAACATCTATTGATGTCCAAAAGCATCTCTCTGAAGGCTGAACTGGGTGGTTGTCCTTGCTGCAGATGTTCTGCTCCGAGTTAACTAATATATACCAAGCAGCCAATAGAGGATAGTATGGAGGGTTATGGAATACATGAGAATGAGAGAGTGTAAAACTAAATGAGATAGGGAAGGGATATCAACTTTCTACACTGCTATTTTTATGCAGCCTAATTTCAAGCCCTAGGGGTAAGAGCTCGGGGGCTAGACAAGCTTTAGCTCTCTCTATTAATATGATGGTTTAGAAGCCTGGGGCCCCCTTCATACTATAGGATAAGTATCACTCTTATTGAAGTTAATGAGCGAGCATCGTATCCTGTGGTGTGAGCACTGAGCCCCATCAGTCATGATAAGAAACCTTCTGAGTAGATAACAGTACAGCATTGTAACACAACTCACTGCCTCTAGGATTGACATACTTACGGTTTTCATTGGCCTGTGCCGTGTGGAAGAGTGTTAATGGTCTCTCGCTGCAGGAAGGAGGCTTTGACTCAGTATTCTTCTTATGAGATATTAGCAGCAGCTGCGAGTTTGGTGGTAGCGTCTCCGGTACAGTGTTAAATATCTATAAATAAAAGGATGGGGGTTTGGTGGGCTTGTTTTTCTTTTGTTTTTTTTAAAAGAAAGGTCAAGTGTTGCTATGAAACAGGGGATGGAGGGGAACTCAGTTATTAGCATAGAGTCACAATAATGAAAGGAACAGCCTTTGAAAGTCAACTGTTTGACAGGTCACCTTTTCAGGGCACAGACAGTGTCATGTTAAATTCCACCCCCACACCCATTGCACTCCCCTTTCCTCAGCTCCTCACCAAAGCTTTTCTTGCTAATTAGTAAAACATGAGTAATTCTCGTAGCCTCATACCCTTCCCACTTAGAAGGCTGGCTTATGCTTAGCAGCTGGCTGTGAAAGTTGACATACAGAAAGTAAAAATAAATAGATAGCTATATATTTAAATCTGCATGCTGTGCATCTGCTCCCCATAGGCTGGCAGTTCACAGGGTCTAGTGAAGCCAACCAGCTTGTGAATTTCTTTGTTACTCCCATGCACAGCTGTGTGAAAACTAAGTTATCAAATTTTTCCTAAAGGGAATGGAATTTTTAAACGGGATGAACTGAAACAGCCGCATTTTGGGAGCCATTTGTTTCTTTTCTTTAACCCAGGGTTCAAAAAGCACTGGGGATCCCTCACGGCTACTCTTTCAAGGGCTCCCCTAGCAAGAATGCATTAAACACACACTTTGGTGCCATTTTCTGCTCTAGCCCTTTGGGCCTCAATTCTTCAAAGGCAGTGCCTGCAATGGGAAGTAAGGCTGCTCAACACTAGGACTGTAGAAAAAGTTATTTCAAAACCACCTCACTCCCCACTCCTCCATGAATGCAAGACACTCAGCCAGGATACAACTATAATAGTGCTTTCAGATGTATCCAATCCCCTGTATAAAAGCTAAAAAATTCTGGCTGCCAACTAGTATAAATAGCTGCCAGAAATTCATTGCTTTATTGTTTTGTGACCAAAAAAACTCCACACTAATTTTTAAAAATAAATGCAAAAACACAGAAGCCTTAATCAGCTATTTTAATGTCACATCTCTCCTGAAGGTTATCAAAAAGTAGGGTCAGTGGTAAATGTTAGCGCTTAGGGTCCTTTAAGCAGTGGTATTTAAATTATTCTAATTAACTGGGAAGCTGATAATAAGTAGGCCTTGCTGAAGATATAAGTCTTGACCAATACTAATACTTCAGCTACACGATTGCCAGGGTGATTGTTTCATTTTATGTCCATGAAAATTCAGGTGGCCTGATAATTTAACTCGACCTGCTGAAGTGTTGTACACTTCTGAGGATGGCACATATTTGGCTCTTTAAAAAAGCTGATCTCCATTTTCTACTGCAACTTTTTCCAGGGGAAACCAACCAACAGCAGCTTATCTGTGTGGATAATCAAGTCCTCTACATCCCACAACTGACAGCACATCAACCAGATTTCCTATCTGTAAATACTGCTCAAGCAGAGCTTCTATATACTAGGCCAGCGTTTCTCAAACTGGGGTCTGCGAGGGTACTTCAAGGGGTACACGGGCCCCGCTCATCAACTCCTCCTCCCTCCCTCCCTCCACTCCTCCCCCTTCCTCCCAGTGCCTCCTGCATGCCGGGGAACAGCTGTTTAGTGGGGTGCAGGAGGCACTGGGAGGGAGGGGGAGGAGTGGGGATGGAGTACACCCAGGGGAGGTGGTGGGGAAGAAGAAGGGCGGGGACGGGGCAGGGATGGGAAGAGGTGTGGCCTTGGGGGAAGGGGTGAGTGGGAGCAGGACCTGGGGCTGAGTGGGGGGGTCTGTGAAAAATTTTAAATCAAAATGGGGGTCCTGGGGTTGCTAAAGTTTGAGAACCACTGTACTAGGCCAGTATTTTTCAAACCGTGGGTCGCGGCATGTCAGGCACTGGGTCACTCTGGTCAGCACCGCCAACTGGGACGTTAGAAGTCTCATTGGCGGCGCTGCCCAGCTAAGGCAAGCTAGTGCCTACCTTTTCTAACACTGCGGTGTGCCCCGCAAGCGGCCAGCAGCAGGTCCAGCTTCTGGGCAGGAGGTCCATGGGGCTCGCGCACTTTCCCCACCCTGAGACCTGCTGCTGGCTGCTTCCGGGGTGCAGCCTGGTCCACGGTGCACGCCGGCTGCACCGCTGCCTGGGAGCCGCCAGAGGCAAGGCCGTGCCTCAAGCCCCTGCCCTGAGCCCCCTCAAACCTGGAACCCCTTCCTGCACCCCAAATCTATCATCCCTGGCCCCACGCCAGAGCCTGCACCCCCATCCCAGAGCCCTGACCCCCTCCCACACCCCAACCCCCTGCCCTAGCCCTGAGCCCCTCCAAACCCAAAGCCCCTCCTGTACCCCAAACCCCTCATCCCCAGCCCTGACCCCTTCTCGCACCCCAACCCCTGCCCCAGCCCAGAGCCCCCTCCCGCACCTTGAACCCCTCATTCCCAGCCCCACCCCACAGCCCTCACCCCAACCCTCTGCCCCAGCCCTGAGCCCCTCCGACACCCCAAACCGCTCATCCCCAGCTCCGTTGGGTCGCGGGCATCAACAATTTTCTTCAACTGGATCCCCAGAAAAAAAAGTTTGAAAACCACTGTACTAGCTGCATACTGTGTAAAGGAACAGGAAGTGGTGATTACTCACTTTGCAAAAATTATTTTCATATTCAGGGCCAGCGATGAAGACCCTGATAAATGAAAAGCTGCCTGTGAGTGTAAGTTGCTGGACACGCTGCAAGACAGAACGGGTATTCCTACTTGAATGCTCCTTTTCAAGAGCTACATATCTAACTTGCACATTCATTCACACAGTTTTGCTTTATGTATCAGCTGAAGGAGCGCCAAGCCACAATTGCTCTCACAGTAGCTTGGTCCATTTCACATGCCACTCTTGCTCCCCAAGAGTGACCAACAACCAATGGCTGCCCTGCGTATCTGACACAGATCCCTTTCTCCTTGTGAATAACTCATCTGGTACAGGGGGTGGACCCCCAAGTACTGGGGGTGGACCACCTAAGATTCAGACACATTTGCTTTTCAGTCTAGGTTTCTTAAAGCCTCCCACTCACTTCAATGAGAAAAAATTATTACAACACTGGTATAACTTGTCATACCAAAAAGGAAGACTGACACTTCAAGTAGGATCCACCCACTTTCTTGTATTCTAGGTCACCTGACCCAGGAGACAAGAGATGTGTTACAAGATGCTAGTCCCCAACTCTGCTCCATTAGGGATTTTTATCTACTGAAATGGTAGGGCTAATGACTAGCCTTGCCTATACAGTAATTCCTTAATCAGAATAAATGTTTTAACTTTCTTTCTTTTGCTCTTGTATTTAGATCTCCCATCGATAAAACACTCTGCATGAGAGTTGCACTAAAAAAAACCCAAACAAATAAAAAAGAAAAAAAAAACATTATTTACTAATTGGATTGTGTGTTATTGTTTCTCACAGAGTTGAAAATTAACTTCCGACAAAAACAAACAAAACAAAACAGAAAAAACAGTCACATGCTTTAAAGCAAATATGTATGTAACTTCTAACTAAATAAGGCTCAATCAAGACCGTGTGGTTTTAATTTTGCTGGAACCCATTATAAACCAATTTAATTAAACCTATAAGCGCAGCATCTCATCCATGATAATCGTACATAATTTTGCCTTGCAGTTAAAAATTTTAATTGATCCTCATGTTCGCACAATGGGTGAGATCAGATAATCACTGAGTCTTGTGCTCATAAATTCAGTGATGCAATTTTGCAGACCTGGAGATCACTTTGCACAAAAGAGGCTACACATTCTCAGCTGCTATATCAACTTTATCATTGTTTCCTTTCCATCTAATCTACCCTTTGCGGATTGCTAAATACTTATTTACAGAGTGAGGTGTATCTGGTTTGTAGCCTACCCTCCATTCACTGAGATCACTTCTCTCGTACAAGGTTCAGAAAATACCCTCCCCAATGGTCTTTCTGCTATTTTATAAGCGTCTTTTATTAAACCTAAAGTTTTTATAACACCGTTTTCCCCCCAACCCTTCGTATTTTCCTTGGTGTTCCAACTCCAAAAATTAAAAAAGAGTTGCTGGCCTTGCAAAAGCCCACATTTTAGCAGATCAAGACAGTCATTTCATAGACAATTTGCAGCCCTGGGTAACAGCAGGATAATAGCATGTTGAGCTGCTGTTAATGATCACAGCTCAATCATGTGGTTCTGTGTGCTTAATTTACTCAGCACAGCAGGAGCAAGACGACAACCTCACCGGGCGCTTCTGTTAAGTGCTGGTGTTTTTTCTGCTCTGTGTTTTGTGCAAATCCACCAACATATCAAGGTTGTCAACTGCCCACTGGACATCATTTTACCAACCTCCCGGTGAACGTAGCAATGACTATACTTTCTCAAGTATTTCCAGGACCAAAAAAGAACAGTTGGGCCAGTCCTCCGAATATACCCATTTAATGTAGACGGGATGTCCAGGGAAAAAGCAGATTACCACTTGAGGACCCTCAAAGACCATCACATTGACATTATGGCCCTCCAAGAAACACATGTGAAAGAAGAAGATAAAGCTGCCAGACATAAAATCTATGGCTATACTAAAATCGCTGCTGTCAACTATCCAAAACATGGGCTAGCAGCGTACACGAGAAATGGATTAGAGGATGTGGAAGTTTTGGAAGAATCATCAACCAGTGGACGAGAGATCAACATGGTTAGAATTAGGGACATCATTATAGTAAACAATACAAGCCACCTAACATCATGTGGCCTGATCCCATCTTACCTTCCCTTCCACTGGGGATACCGCTCAAATAACACAGACAGGGAGCAGATCACAGAATGGGCCTCCCTTGAAACCTCCACCTGCTCTATGATCTGAAGCAATCTGGATCTTTTTGGTCTGTGAGGTGGACAACGGATCACAACCCTGACCTGTGTTTTGTGACCCATAATAGTGCAGGTCTCCCACTGGCCACAACAAGAACCATTCTGAGCCACTTCCCTCGTAATCAACAGCGCCCAATCATCTTCCAGAATGGCCTGGAAGTGCCTCTTCTGCAGTCCATGCCAAAGCCACGTTGGAATTTCCGCAAGGTTGATTAACCTGCCTACACTTCAGAAACAGAATCTCTGATCCCATAGCTCAAACCCAATACCTACGGTTGTTTTACAAACATCCTAACATCGACCACTAAGAAGTACATCCCGTGTGGTCACCACAACGCTTTCACCCCCTGCTGGACAAAAGAATACGAGTCTCTCCTGAGGGAATATGAAAAGAGCGGCAACCCAGATAAAGCCACTGCGCTGCTTGAGTCCTTGAATTCGGTGCGCCTAGAAAGGTGGAAAGAGACCGTTGAAAGCCTTGATTTCACCCATTCGAGTCGTAAGGCATGGGTTCTTTTGCGGCAACTTGGAGGATCCCAGCCAGTAACACAACACTCAGCAAAAGGGACAGCAAATGTTGTTACTTCTCATCTTCTTTCTAAGAGCAAGATGCCCACAGCCAAGATTACACACCAGGAGATCCAGCGGGAACTCCGCAGAAACCTTCAACAATGCCCGGAGGAATCCCCACTCTCTTCCCCATATTCTGTTGAGGAGATCAATGTTGCGCTGTTGGAAACCAAAAGCCAGAAAGTTGCAGGGGTTGATGGCATCCCTCCAGAGTTTCTCAAGAAACTGGGGAGACGGGAACAGGAATGGCCGGCGGCGCTTTTTACTGCCATGCATAGAACCGGAGAAGTGCCAACAAGCTGGCGACAGACAACAGTGGTTGCTCTACTGAAGCCTGGGAAACTCCCAGAGGACGCAGCCTCTGAAGACCTCTATTCTGAAGTCTGGAGAAGACCAGGAGGAGAGCTTTGCTAAGGCTGCTCTTTCAAATTCTAAGTGTATTGGGCCTATTGAGATAAAATGGATGACAGAGGGGGAAACCGTCTGGCACAGTAGCACGGATATTGAAATCCAATATCTATGTCCCCTTTGAGCATCATGTAGCACTGAAGGTAGAAGTAGTTGCTTACAATGGACAAGAGAGGAATCAATAAATAGCTAAATTTAAGAAAGTGCTGATGTCCGTTTCCGGTCTCCTCTTCAGGCCATGAAGAAACAAAGGATTAGAAGGTAAATAAATAATTTACTCCATGTTTGACTTTGACATTTTTGAAATTGCTACAGAGCTCTTTACCGGAAAATGTAGAGACAACCCTGCTGCTGGGACTCAAACAGGGGACTCCATTTCCCAAAGCTGAGATTAATCCTTACGTAAAAGTGTTTAAACGTAGCACTCACTCAAAATCCATTCTCCATGGAGTAAACCTGTGTTTTATTACTCACACATAAAGGCTCCAATTAACATACAGAGAGGCAGTTTAACAGTTAGAGCAAGGGACTAACTGCCAGGATTTGCAAATTATAATCATAGCTCTGCCGCTGTCTCTCTTTCGGTATATCTACACTGCAATTGGGAGGTTTGATTGCGGCAGCATGTTCGACATACTCAAGCTAGCTTTAATCTAGTATTAACTGTGAATCTACAGCAGCAGGCAGAATGTTACAGATCAAACATGTTTGATCCAGCTCAGAGAGGGAATGTAGTGACGGGGCCAAGGGCTGTTGAGAGAGTTCCCACTGCAAGTGATGACGGTCATACTCAGTGACTGAGTGTGACTTTTTTTTTTATATACCATTTTATTCAGGGCCTAGCTTAGATATAAGGGGTTATGAACATCCATCATCTGCAACATCTACAACTTCAGTCATCTACTGGTACCACCAGCTGTGCTGCAACTAAACATACGTCAGACAGTAAATTACTATTAATTATTAAAAAAAAAGAAGAAGACTTCATCATCCAGTAAAAACATGGATGAGTTCATAATCAGGACCAACAAATGCCAGCAAGACTCCATAGATTACAAGATTGCTCGGTTCATCATTTATGCAACAAATTCTCCTTTTCATCTTGTTCAGAACAAATAGTTCATTACGTGGTTCAATCATTACAACCAGGCTACACTCCAAGCAGCAGAGCTACACTGCTGGAAGGTTGCTGGATACAGTGTATGAGAAGGAAACTGAACAGTCTGCAACAAACATTGGTGTGAAATTTGTTAATCTGAGTCTTGATGGGTGGACCAATGTACACAATGATCCAGGAATGTGTGTTTGTGTGATAACAGAAAATGGGGTTGTCTATCTGACAGAAACAACTGATCCATCAGGAAATGCCCATATTGCAGGATACTTAAAAGAAGGAGCAGTAAAAGCTATAACAAACTGTGAACAAAAATTCAAGTATGTAGCTTCGTCACGGTGCTGCAAATGTAGCAAAGATCAGAAGATATCTAAAAGAAGACAATGAAGAGAACCTGAAACATCACATATGTGTGCAGTGCTCATTCGATGCATCTTTCAGACAAAGATTTAAGTACAACTTCAGAAATAAAGGAAAATGTTGCTGAAATTGCAAAACACTTCCGTTCACAACCACTTTGCTTCATCTTTACCAAAGAGAACAAGAGGAGCCAAACTAATTGTCCCCTCAGATGCAAGATGGAATTCAGAGACTGATTGTTTTGAGCTATTTATTAAGAAATGGCCTATTCTGATATCAATCGGTGAAGAAAATTGTGATAAACCAAATGGAATTATCACAGCCAAAGTAGTCAACATCAGATTAAAGAGAAATATAGAAGATGTGCTGAATATACTGGAACTTATTTCCATAGCCTTGGACAAACTGCAGAAAGATTGCTGCTATACTGTTGATGCTGCTGAAATTTGGGAAGATCTTCAAGAGACATTGAAGAAAAATATCCAACAACGAAGTTAAACTGCAGGCAGTAAAGAAGCTCCACCTCATTTTCATGTTTATATACTCAACCCAAAGCGGTAACATAGATGCCTAACTGCAAAAGAATATGCTGCTGCTATGACACACATAACAAATGGCAAGGCTGGAGGTGAACCATTCAAACAGTGCATATTTGCTGATGATGTTTTAAAGAAAGTCAAACCACTCAGCTGGTGCAAATCACTAGCTAAGCACCTGAAACCAGAGTTTGTTGAAGTGCTAAACCAGCTTTTTGACAGCCTCTTCTGCAGGCACAGAAAGAATATTTTCTTCATTTGGACTAATTCCGTCAAAGCTGAGAAATCAGTTTGGAGCTGAAAAAAAGCAGGAAAACTTGTCTTTCTCTTCCAGACTATGAATAAAAATGAAAGGGGGAGGGAGGATGAGATCTACTAGCTTTAAAAGTTTGAAGGACAGCCTAAGTAACTTAGGAGACTGTCTCATTTTCAATAGACTTAGATGAGTAGGAACTTAAGCTCTCGTCACTTTTTACTTCGGTATATTTGAAATTTTTTCCAAGGCTGACCTGAAAGAATCAGATTAATTTACTACCTACAGTTAAACCCTCATTTTAATACATAATTTAGTTGTAAATATGTAGCTTATTTTAATAAAAGAAGTTTATGTATCCAAAACATTTAAGGTTGTCTAGTTTAATAAAAATAAATATAATATGCTGTTCTGTGGATTTTATTAAATCCCAGTTACCATCCTAACGCAGTTTGACACAAATCATGAGCAAAAAGTTAATAATCTAGTAAATAAGCAATTTAGCATTTACCATTTCCTAACATATAATGTATAATTAATAAGAATCTGAAAATATTAAGATATATCCTGTCTTAAATAAATGTAAATATTACAGTATACCTGCCTACGTAGCAAAAAAAGATGTACCAAATCTATGCAGTGTAGTTGCAGTAATGTCACTCCCAGGATATTGCAGAGACAAGGTAGGTGAGGTAATATCTTTTATTGGACCCGCTGTCTCTCTCACCAACAGAAGTTGGTCCAATAAAAGATATCACCTCACCCACCTTGTCTCTGTAAAGACTCTAGTTCAGTGGTTCTCAACCTATTTACCATTGTGGGCTCCATATGCAGCTCTCTATGTGTTATGTGGGCCATATCCACACAATATATATACTACCTGTATGGCCATGAAGATGTCACGTGGGCTGTTGATATGTGCTGACTGGGCTACAAGCAGCCAGCAGGCCACAGGTTGAGAACCACTATAGTTGTAAATCAATATGTAAATCATATGGTTATATCAACCAATGCAAATTCACCTTTCTTTAGAAAATAACAGAAGTACAAATGGAAAAGTGGACTAAAATTGATGATTTAAATCAGTGGTGCCCAACCTTATTACACAGGAGGGCCGCATAAACCTCAGCACAACCTTGTGTGGGCCAAACAGATGTTACATATTTTAATAAGGTTTAAAGTCACCTGTATTGATTTATATTGTAAGTTCAGCTTGTTTTGAATGTATTGGGGTAGGCTGTTTCTGTGTACAGTATTGTCTATTTACACACTTGTGTAAACTAAAATGATGTAAACGTGACGACAAAATGCTAATAGATTGACCATTAGTATACTGTGTTTAAGCAGGCCGAGGGCCTTATGAAATGCTCTGGTGGGCCGTATACGGCCCAAGTCTGTAGGTTGGGCACCCCTGATTTAAATTGAGGCTTTTCACTTGGTGATTTAAATCACTCCACATGTGAGTTCCCAGTGTAAATCAATGTAAAGCAACTGCAGTAAACATGCAATGTACTTGTATAGTGCTAGTCACCTACGTATCTCTCTTGGGAAGGCTTTTATCAGCTCTCATCAATTATTATTAAGAAATATACTGTAAGGTGACAACTTTAAAGATGCAAACAACATGACAAGGATACTAAGTTTTAAAAAGTTTCTCCCCCAGTACTACTATCTTCCTCCTCTAGAGGATAATTCACAGTGAATCCATGCTAAATGGTGACACTGACCCATAGTCATGTAGTATGCAACTTCCTTGCATTAGTGGCACAAATGCGATTCATTTTTCAAAGAGTGTCAATTCAAGGCTTAACACTTCGAAATCCTCCCAACCAAGCATTTCCATTGACAGCTTTAGAGATCAGTTGTCACTAATTACATTGGGAAAGATCAATAGTACTAATGAAATGCAAACCTGCCAGACAACCCTTCCCCCCCCCCCAAAAAAAACTCCAACACTGCACATTATGATTCTAAAGCCTACAAATGGAAATAGTTTGACAACTGAAAGATGTGCTGCATGAGGCTTCAAATTGTTACTGAACATTTAGGGCCCAGTGGAGTTATCCAGCCTATTCAACCTGGGTTTAAAAAGCAGAGCAAATAAATTATCTGCCTACTGGGCTCGGCTTCATGATCTGCCAACGTTTCGTGCAAAGAGACAGTTAGGACTATTCTTAGATATTGCCTTCCCTTTCCTCTTTCTCACCCACTTGAGGAACTGACCCCTTCATATAGCTTTCAATGTGGTTACCAGTTACCATCATATCCTAAAACTGTGCAGGAGAGGGAGCGGAGGAGGTGACACAGCAACAGTAAGAAAATGCCTTCTCAGTCCTCTTCCCCCCAAAAGAGTAAAAGAGCAGCAGCAAGAGAAAGCAAGGCTGAGCTCTTCAGTGGTTGAGATTGTCAGAAGGGAGAGAGATGCAGGTTTCCACCCAAGAAAGGCAATGGCTGGGGAGCTGGACGCCTGAGAACGGGTGCCTTTGTGGGACCACTGAGGGGAAATACAAGAATTCTGACTGAGATAATGAGGGATTTTTCTTTTCGTTGGGGGAAAGGCAAAAGAATGGACAGGAAAGTCCATTAGTCATTAAATACTACGGTGATGGGTGCTCCACAAAGATGGAGGATAGTTTGTAAATGCTGTCTCTCACTGTGAATTGGACCAGGCTGATCTATGAGCAACACCATCCTTTTCGCCACATGACAGACGCCAAGCATCAGCAGAATTAGTTGCTGCTGGATGGACCATAACTGACGCACTTCTCAGACAGGCGTGTTGTTGCCACAAATTGTTTTTAAATAGGTGATGGGAATCTGCTAATTTCACCATCCCTGAATATTAGGAGACAAAAGGAAGCCTAACAGACAACCAGAGATTAGAGCTCTATAGTCTAGAAGGATGCAATCAGTCATCTGAAATCTGTCGTCGATTCCTTGAAGAGTGCCAGCCGATGGAGCATTCAGCTCACATAATAAGAGACTTTATTCAGACAGAATCAGTCAATTTCATTAAGGGATTCATGGGAGGGTTTAGTAAATTGTGACCAAGAAAGGGCAGAAAAAAGGCTTCATAACATCACCCCCGCTGCTTGTGACGCAGACGTCAAAGCTCTTCCCTGCAAGGGGGCAGGGAATGGCTCTAAATATGACACCGTTTTTGACTTATTTGTAATATTAAAAAAAATTAGAGGCGACTGTGTGAAATACAATAAGCTTCGCGGGGCTTGTTCTGCTAGGTACTGCTGAACCGTGCACTGTGTGCCAGTGGCGGATGCTACTGAACGATACAGAGGCCTGTAGGGTTATTTACCTGGTATTCACACTGCTCGCTCCTCAGGTCAGGCGATTTCATAATTAAGCAATTATTTCTATTCAGTTCCAAGTAAAAAGGAAAGGAAAGGAAAATAAAATAGCTCCCCTGAGCTGAATAAATGCAAAGGTGTTTACACACCACGTGACAGCAATTTCTCTGAGAATAATCAGAGTTGCACTGCTTTCCTCGTTCCCGTCTCACCACATTGTTTCCACACTTAATGGAACATCACTAACAATCTCCCTTGGCTTCCTGCATCTGTTTAGAGAGATAGGTGAAGGTCCTCTGTCTTAGTAAGATGTTGTGAATGGCTGGTGTGTCAGATGCGTGCGTGCACTTCTGCTAGAGCTTTGGAGAAAGAATAAACTGTGACGTCTTTCTAAACACAATCTCGTCATACTAAATTAGCATGTAGCAGCGTCTGCCTAGAAACATCCGTGGTGATAGAGAAATCTGTTTAATTTAAACTAAACAGGTTGAATACTCAATGGTAAATCTACGTTCTGAGCCTGCTATTGGTGGTGGCCCTCTCACTAAGCAGTACCGACACTTATCTGAAAGACACAGATTTTGTGCGCAGAACACTGAATTGGAAGCTAGGAATTTCTTCAATGAGAGTTGAAGGTACTGAGCCTCTCACATGACGGGACACCAATATTATGCATTTTGGCTTATTAGAATGTAGGAACTTTATTTTTCAGACAGTCAACTCATACTAAATGGAATGGTGATATTCTGACTAGCCCACTAGTTTAGCCATTTAGTCTGAAGACACCCCATTTCCAGTGATTTCCCTGGAAATATATTACCCATATAATCCTACTAAGAGCTCTATGCTTTGTTTTCAAAGTACATTACAAGCAATCTGGCCAAGATCAAAGCATGCTAAAATGGCTTATGCCACAGACCAAAGTTTGGGGGAGAGCACAGGAAAGTTTGGTCTCTTTTCTTCATTCCATTAGTCCAGCAGACTAAGCAGCACTTCCCAAACCATAACCAACCAAAAACAAACAAACAAAAAAAACCCTCCCGGAGAATCATTTGTTAAATGCTTTTGAAAAATTACTTGTTTTAGAACTGCTGTTGGCAGTTTTAAGCCTCTTTTATGTGACAGCCATTTCACAGTCTTTTGATGTATTTATCCACAGAACATCCCTGTGAAGTAGGGAAGAGCTATTATTCCCATTTTACAGATAGGGAACTGAGAGCCGCAGAGAGGCAAAGTGACTTGCCTATGTCACACAGGAAGTCTGAGCAGAGCAGGGAATTGAACACAAGGGCTCCCAACTCCCAGACTAATGTCCTAATCACTTGACCTCTCAAAACTAGCAAAATTCTTTGTCCAACTTAAAAGATAACATAAGGGGACTTTTAAAAAGGGACTATGAAATGGGCTCAAGTCAAGATAGCCAGAAAAATAACTTACTAGAATTGTTGATTATGTGATTTCAGCCCAACTAAAGCTCAATTTGGAGATACTATTCCATTTCCTATGTTTCCTCCCTGCTGTTATTTCTACCCCCAAAAAATCATAGTCCCATTTGGTACGTCTACACAGCAAAACATAAATAAATAAATAAATCCACAGCTGGCCTGTGCCAGCTGACTTGGGACCATGGAGCTGTTTCATTGGCTGTGTAGACTTCTGGGCTTGGGCTGGAGACTGTGCTCTAGGACCCTGCGGGGTGGGAGAGGCCCAGAGCTTGGGCTCCTGCCCAAGCCCAGACGTCTACACAGCAATGAACCAACCCCGCAGTCTGAGCCCTGTGAGCCCAAGTTGCTGGCACAGGCCAGCTGTGGGCTTTTTCTTTGCTGTGTAGACATATCCGTTGACAACCAAGGTAGTTTTACCACTGACTTCAATGTGGCCAGGATTTCACCCTAGTATTTAACTGAAAGTACGATTCCCTCATGGGAAATTTCAGTTTGAAATAATATGCTTCAGCATCTAAAAAGGGAACAGAATCCCAGTGTTATTATTTATTATTTTTATTACTGAGGCTCATAGGAGCCCTAGTCATGAACCAGGGTCCCATTGTGCTAGGTGCTGTACAAACACACTCCTTCTGGATACATGGTACCAAGGGCAGCTATGAGTTGGATTAGTTCTGGATAATTGCAATTTTCCTTTAGCTGAGAGACGTGATCTTCTCTCTTGCAATGCTGTGTACTGATCATCAAGAGAAGGTGGTTTATTGAAGAATTTGTGTTGGGGTTGTCATGGAGACAAATTCTTTATTATAAACTTATTTAAATTCAGAAGTAAGGGGAAAACATTACCTTTTCATGGTTTTCTATTAAAATCTCAACCACAATATTCTGAAACTTGATGTCCATAATCGCTGCAACAGTTTCTTCTTGTGGTCGAAGCAGCGTTGGTCCAAATACCACACCCAGATTAGCAACAGTCATTAGATTCTGTTTGTGATTATTAGCAACGCTGTAAGGAAGGGGAAAGAGTAGGTAAGAGAAACATCAGAATAATCCCTCCTTCATCTTTGGCACAAATTTTACAATTGTTTACATTCCTGAAACTCCGGATGAGCTCCTTCCAGGCTCAGCCATGTGGAAAAGTACAGACATAACTGGAGCGTTACCAGTGTAACTTCAGCCTCCGTAAATTGACTGATGCTAGGAAAACCCAAATAGTTTAACCTCTTTCTGGATACTAAATCCTAAATGGCTGAACGTTCCAATCCACAGCCTACTCCCAGAAAAACAGTTTGAATCAGAAATGTTTCAAATCCTCCTAAAAACAAGTAGTTGGACCTTTGACATGTGCTATTCTCAACTAAATGAGCAGCCTTCGATGTCCACATTTCAAGTCCTTCTGCCACATTTTGCCTCCACTCAAGGTCCTTCTGCCCCATTTTGCCTCCACTCAAGGTCAACACTATTCCAATCCAATCAAAACAATCTGAAAAGTAAAGATTTTGCTGGTGTCACCAAAGAGAGAGAGGGGGAGAACGTACACATAGATACATAACAAATGCATGCATACACAGTATTCTCCACCAAATTGGAGAACCTGCTTAAATAGGGATATTCTCTGGGATTCAAATTAAGACCAATATTTGTTAATGACTGTTGCTTACGAGAGACATCTCTGGTAATTTATTGGTACCAAGCTTTGTTTCCTTCCCTCTCATGCTGGTTTGAGCTCTCCTCTCGTGTCAGCTTTCAGAGCACCACTGCTTTCTCCTGTACAACTTGCTCCTTCCTCCTAGTACACCTGCTAGGACTCCACACATCTGGGTGTCTCACAACTGTCCTTGCTGCCAGCCCCACATGCTGTGGGCAGCGTTTCCACCAACCTCCAGGGGCCTGTCCAATAACACGATGGGCTCGGCAGCTTCGTGGAGAGCAGCACTACCACTCATAGGTGCTGGAACTAGGGGTTCTGGGGGTGCTGCCGCACCCCCTGCCTTGCAGTGGTTTCCATCATAGACAGGGTTTACAGCTTGGTTCAATGGCTCTCAGCACCCCACTATACAAATCGTTCCAACATCCCTGCTACCACTTTAACAGTAACGTGTTAATTAGAAATGTCTCTGAATAGAGAATAAAAGGCCGTTCCTTTTATAGTGATTAGGATGTATTATTTATGAAGCACCATTAGTCCAATTACCTAAATCTATACCTAGACAGAATATATAGATCCAAGTATATTTATGATATACAGTTACCTATACAGTACACACACATTTTTGAAAACTTTGGCCCATTGTTCTTACAGCCATAACCACGCTATCTTGTTACTGTCTCTATGAAATTGTATATTTAATTGCATAAGCTGTGATCTAAAGCAATTCTGTACATGCAGACAACATGGAAGTACACTCATACACACACCCACTTGAGCCTGAGTAACAACAACTGTAACCAGGAATGTGCGCTCTGGAAAAGTATGGATAATAGCATCACCATGATTACCGTAACTCCATAAAACATTCATTGGGAGCTCAAACTCACATAGGAGGCAACCAGTCCATAAAGCTACCAATTGTCTGACTGCTGGCATTGTCGGCATAAGAATGTAAAAACATCTTTATACCTAACAAAAGAAGATTATTAGCTAAAGTTGCACAGCGATGATTCAGAAAGTGCCAGACGGAATACAAAAAGGCTATTAATTACCTTAGAATCTCTAATTATAAGTAAACTGTCAGCTAGGCGCTTTATACACACAGCTGGCATTTGCTGTTATTGGACACATATTTCTACAGGGCTATGATTGCTTTTACCTACATTCTTTGTTAAGGCTAGATCAAAATGATTCCACCTGATATTTCCCACAAATTCGGACACTGTTGAATCATGTGTTTGAATTGCTCAGATTAGGTTTTGTATGTGAAAATTCTACTACCCTATTACCCTACTTCTTAATGATTCTTTATGGCCTGTTCTATCACCCTCTCAAGAGCTTCCTAATTTGAAGACTTCAGTCAGGGGTATCCTGAGTTTTAAACTAAGCTTTAAGTAACTATCCTTCCCTTTTTCTCCTACTCTCTCATCTCTGGAAGAAGCCACAAGTTAGGATGGCTAGCACTAAGCAACTCTAGATTGCACAACAAGAGCTGTGAATTAGAGTGTGACCAACTCTATTCTTCAAGTAGACAGGAAGTGTCATCCCAGATGTGTGTTCATTTTCTACCTTTCCAGGACACCCAGGCAGAAGAGAGGCCTCTGACAACACTCTACACTCGAGTTAGGTGCCTTTGAAAATGTTACCCTAAGTGACTTAGGAGCCAAACCCTATTAAAAAGTCACTTAGGGTGCCTTTGAAAATATTACCCTTTGACGTCCCTCGGTATCAGGAAGCAATGAGTATTTTAATCGCAGTTCTGTGTGTCTGAGAAATTGCCTCTATGAGTATAAATACTATAGTGCTGTGAGTTACCAAGGCTTTTGGATTAAACCCTGGAAAAGCTCAGGTTACTGAGATAATAAACTGCAATGTAAAATATATGGTGTCCCTTACCAACTAGCACCAACTGTCGAAAAGGGCATGCACGTTCTACTGATTCAGCCACTAGGAGGCACTCTATCCAACACAAGGGGTTTATTAACCAAAGCCAACTAAAGGAGATTGACCTACCCAAGAGAATAATGGTTCATAAATAAAGTGGGTCTGTTTCAGGTTGTAATGTGAACAAAATCAAAACAAAAAGTTTCTACCCACAAAAAAGGAAGACAACACTACCTCAGAACTCAAAAGCAGAGAAATAAGAGATAAAAGATGAACACAGTTTGAACACAGCAATGCTCAATTTGATACGCAGATCATTTGCGCAATCTCTCTCCCCCTATTCCCTTTCCTCTTTTCCAGTTTCAGGGAGATCTCCTTCCAACCGCCCCCCAAAATAAATTACTTCCTATATTTAAAAGGTACATTGGAACCAGGAAAGTGCCATGAAATCCCAGTACACTCGCTTCATATCTCCTATCCATTTCAGCCACAAGGCAAGAGTAAGACAGAATCATGTACTTTGCAATACAGACACTGGTATTCACAAGTGTGTAAACCTAGAAGGAGAATCAGCCAACATTCTCTGTGCCCTTTAGAAGTCAATACAGTGTACAGCAAGGAGAGCAAGGCAGTATTTATGGAATGAGATGCAGAAAGGAGACAAAGATTAAGTTCTTCTCAGAAATTTTTCACATGCCTCACTGGGCAATATGGATGGCTAAAGCAATCAGAATTCACACTCAGCTCTTCACTACAGGACTCCTGCCTCTTGCCCCCTTGACACCAACGCACCACTGACAGAGACATGAGTTTCCTACAGACCTCATTCTCTCACACGGGGTTGTCGTGGATACTAGTCTCTCTCCCTATTGCCATTTCCTCTACCACAAGTGGAGCATGATTTATTCCTCTATCTTCCCTCTCCCACCGGTGCCTTTAACACCACTGTCTCCCCTCTCACATACTGAATGGTATTCTCTCCCCTCTTTCGCTATCTCCTCGCACACATGGAGCATAGTTCATATCACTAGCTTGCCTCATTGCTATTTTTTCTTGCTCAAACAAATGGGGAAGAGGAGGTTTGAACTGTGCATACAAACACCATGTTCCTCCAGTTCAGCAAAGTCTCTGACTGCACGCTGCATCTCACACACTGTGTTAAGCAGTTTCACAGCACATGCTTGAATACACACAATCATCATGATGGTCAAAGTATTTCCAAGATTTCTAAAAGGAATTAAGTCACATTCTATTTTTACCCAGTCCCTGCTCAAGTGTTTCATGAATGCTAACCCTAACCATAACTGAATTTAAAAAAAATAGGCAAGTTCATGGAAGATAGGTCTATCAATAACTATTGCCACAATGGTCAGGGAGGCAACCCCATACTCTGTGTCCCTAGGCCTCTGACTGCCAGATGCTGGGACGGGATGACACAGGATGGATCACTTGATGATTGCCCTGTTCTGTTCATTGCCTTTGAAACATTTGGAATTGGTCACTGTTGGAAGACAGGATACTGTACTAGATGGACCATTGGTCTGACCCAGTATGGCCATTTTCGACGTTCCAGTAATGTGTTTATAAATGTACAGACATCTGTGTTCACAGTACTCCTGTTTGAACTTTGGACCCACTATGACTCAACTATTTTGAGGCTGAACAGTTCTGAAAGCACTTGAAATGTTTCATAGCATTTTTAGTGCTCCCTTAGTTTAGCAAAACTCAGTGCATTTATAAATGTCATATTGCTCAGTCTTACAAAATAAGCTCTGCTCATTTCTCATTACCATTATCATGTAATACATCAGTGTAATAAATTGCTCTCTCATTGCATTATTACTGCTAGATGACTTTACATGGTTATGTTAATTATTACAGACTGTATTATTAATGGCTTCACAAGCATATGATCCTCCAGTATAAACTGTAGAACTGGCGTGCGTTGCAATATCTGTTATTTGAAGTGACTTGAGTAAATTTGCAAATGTGGAAAGGCAGTGGTATTGACCAAAATCCCAATGCCACAGCCTGCAGGAATCTATTCATTATTAGATTCTTTGAAAGCTCAAAGTCTGAATTACAATTTTGTAACTGAGCAGCTCTTGTTCCTTTCTTGAATAAATTAAGATGCCGTGTGAAGTCCTGATCCATAACATGGGTACTCTTCCACAAAAAGAGAATTCTT
This sequence comes from Trachemys scripta elegans, assembly GCF_013100865.1. Lineage (NCBI taxonomy): Eukaryota > Metazoa > Chordata > Testudines > Emydidae > Trachemys > Trachemys scripta. Next base: position 15,998,293 of record NC_048305.1, on the reverse strand, counting down.
TACAACGCTAGGTTACGGAAGCTATGCTACAAATGTGTGATTCATCTTTTACATCCTTGAGTTCCATATACTTTATTTATATGCTCATTTACTATAAATTATACCTCTTCATCATGTTCTGTACTAGAAAATAATACATAACCTCCAAAGAAGGGGCATTCTCATCCCAAGGTACATTTAATATTGATCTTGGTTACAAATGCTTTTATTTAGGCATTGTTAGCTCTGTCCCTGCGCATCCAGACCCCTTAGTGTTCTGCTGGTATTTGCTGTATTTTTCTTTTAACCTCTTGTTCCTTTCTGGGCGAGTAAATTTTGAAAGCAGATGTAATGCACTTATATTCATTTACATGGATAGGCTTTCAGTGCTTTCACATTCATGCTTTATCCCTAATGCTTGTGTATATTATTTTAAATATGAATAATGAGGAAAAAAATTGTTAGATGGTGTAGAAATGCTCTAAATAGCCTATTAATTCATGTCCCACTGCATGCTGGGGTACCAACTGACTTCTGGCAACTGGACTTTTGCTCTTCCAATTTTAAAAGAATGTTAACTTGCTGATGTACACCTTACACGACCAGTAGGGCAAGTGAAGGTTGGATGGTTCAGTGAAGTGATAATAGACAATGGAGCCTTAGGGAACGTCTTCACTTACCAGAGGGTCCGGCGGCAGGCAATCGATGTTCTGGGATCGATTTATCGCGTCTGGTTAAGACGCGATAAATCGATCCCGGAAGTGCTCGCCGTCGACGCCGGTACTCCAGCTCGCTGAGAGGAGTACGCGGCATCGACGGGGGAGCCTGCTTGCCGCGTCTGGACCCGCGATAAGTTCGGACTAAGGTACTTCGAATTCAGCTACGTTATTAACGTAGCTGAATTTGCGTACCTTAGTCCGAAGAGGGGGCTTAGAGGGGACCAGGCCTTAATCCTCTAAGTCAGTAATTCTGCTCCAACCCACATCAGTAGTGACCAAAATTCAGCCATGTGATGAAAGTTCAGTGGGTTCTGTGAAATGAGCTGGTGGTCTGGGCCTACCAAATGTAAAGCGAATGGGCAAACTTTGCATTCTGAGCACGGGGGGGCGGGAGGGGGGGACCTGAATGGACAGAATGAACGAATTCCCCTGCACATCTAGAGATGGTTCTCCCAGGTCAGGGTGGTGGTATGTTGGGATATTATGTGGAATTATTGGTATCTGTACTCCATGTGTCCTGCAATTAAACAGAAGACTTAGTTCTCCAGGGCTGTCAATCCAATTCCTTGCATTAGCTCTACATTCACTTTCAGAGAAGAAGGGGGGTGGGGGGGAGAGTAAATCCATGTTTTGTGTTAAATTAGATTATGAATGGGTTGCCTGGATACTGTATACCACATGGTATGACCAGACATAATTTAACACAGGGTAATGACTTGTCAGGCTTCCCTGCAGAGTAAGCACACAGGAGCAGTAAATATTTATCTGCTATGCTGACTTGAAATCAGTATTAAATAAAGATGGGGAAATGTAATGGAGTTTGAGATCTGGCAAACCTTACAAGTTGTTTCTGCTCCATTTTTTAGTTCACAAAAACCAATTCTAGTTTTATAAACTTTCACTTCCCAGGCAATAAATTCAACACATTTATTTTCAGGCACATTCAATTAAAAAACATGTTTGTTTCTCTACCTACAAAGAAACCTGTGTTAAGCAAAAAATGATGAAAACTCAGAGAGAGACACCAACTCTATGCTGTTTGTTGATCTCTGCAGGAATATTGCTAAGACCTGACATGTGACCAGATGTCTTGAGGCTGGGGCAGCTGGTGGAGTGCACTAAATTTTAATGTCATGTGTATAGTAAAATGCATTGAAAAATTTACTAGCCTAAGTATTCAGGGTCATGAGCTGGCAACAAGGGCATTATTTATTGTTGACAGACATGTTTGTACTGGTACATTATGTTATCTTAAGTTAATGCATTTTTCTGAGTCACTCAGGTCACTGGTAAACTAGATAACTTCCCCTATCCTCACCAAGTTGCTGGCAATTGATGTATTTCAAAGGAAAGGAAATTATGGTTCAAAGGACTATCACACTGCAGGGCTGTGCAAAGGACATTTTCCACTGGTGGGGGGCGGGGGGAAAGCAACTAACATCTGTAGCTATCATCTCAGGTATTTTCCCTGATTGAGACCAACAGTTGAAGGAAGCATTTATTCCCTCTCAGATATTTGGTGAAGTCTAAACTGTTTCTGCTTTGGCACTTGGGGCAATCCTGTTGAAAGCCCAGAACTTTTTATGAATGGCTTAGGTGCAGTGGTTGCAGACCTACTAGTAGTGATGATGTGCTATCAGCAAGCATAGTATTGCTCGTGGTCAAAATGTCCTTGGTGCCTACATTGTCGCTAACACTTTTTTCAATATCAAAAGTCAGTACGAGATTGTGACAGAGGAAGAGGAGTAAAGTGAGGTAATCCTAGACAGAGGTGGTGTTTACCTCAGGCTGCTGTGTTTGTGGCAGTTTACAGATTGCAAAAATTAACCTTAAAGATTAAAAGACAAAAAGCACGGAGCATGCAGCTGACATGTTTGGGGGCAGAAGCATGTGTGGATTCACCAGCAGCTTGTGCTTTATCACAAGAAAATACAGTAACTCCTCGCTTAACATTGTAGTTATGTTCCTGAAAAATGTGACTTTAAGCGAAACGATGTTAAGCGAATCCAATTTCCCCATAAGAATTAATGTAAATGGGGGGTGGGGGAGGGTTAGGTTCCAGGGAAATTTTTTTCACCAGACAAAAAATGATATATACCTATACACACAGTATACGTTTTAAACAAACAATTTAATACTGTTCACAGCTATGATGATTGTGAAGCTTGGTTGAGGTGGTGAAGTTAGAGGGTGGAAGAGGGAGGAATATTTCCCAGGAAATGCCTTGCTGCTAAATGATGAACTAACACTCGGCTGAGCCCTTAAGGGTTAACACATTGCTGTTAATGTAGCCTCTCACACAAGGCAGCACGAACACAAGGGAGGGGAGACAGCATAGCAGACAGAGACACAGACACCTTGTGTGTGCAAGAGAGATGCACACTGCCCCTTTAAGTAAGCTGACCCACTCTTAAGTGCATTGTCTTTTTAAGTGGATCAGGAAGTTGAGACAGCAGCTGCTGCCCCAAGCTCTCTCTTTCTCTCTCCATCCGTGTCCCCTCCCTGCTCTATATGGAGAAGGGGTAAGCGGGGTGCAGGAGTGGGGGGGGACACCCTGACATTAGCCCCCCTTCCTCCCCTGCACAGCAAGCAGGAGTTCTCTGGGAGCAGCTCCAAGGCAGAGGGCAGGAGCAGCACATGGCAGTGGGGGGAGGGACAGCTGAACTGCCAATTGATAGCCTGCTGGGCGGCTGCAGCACAGGGAACTTAGGGGAGTGGGAGCTGATGGGGGGGCTGCCGGTCCACCCTGGTTCCAAGCCCCCACCAGCTAGCTGCAATGGGCTGCTCTTCCTGCAAGCAGTGGACAAAGCAGGCGGCTGCCAAACGACATTAGAAGGGAGCATTGCACAACTTTAAACGAGCATGTTCCCTAATTGATCAGCAACATAACAACGAAACGACGTTAACCAGGACGACTTTCAGTGAGGAGTTACTGTAACTTAATAGGTGAAGAACATGTAATAGCAGGTGCAGGAACAATGCAACCAAAACAAGACTTTCATTCCTCACAAGTCCCTTCCACAAGTTAGCTCTTCTTAGTATGACAGGGAGTGTGGTCCAGATCTCAGACAAAGGGCTGAGGATTTTCTTTTATTGTTATTTTCATCTCAATGGGAATATGCAGTCAGTGTTCTGTTCCTGCAACACTGATGCGCTCCTTAGTTGCATCAATTTAATTTGGCTCTGACACACGCACGGCTTGAGAGAGGGCTGCTTCCGGATATCAAATTGGTGGTATTTTCTGAATAAAATCTAATGAGTTCTCGGAACTGTTCCAGGGTGTATTCAAGTCATCTCTGCACATTATTGAGTTTAATTGGACTATGGCCAATGAGGAGTGTGTGGGTGGGGAGACTGAAGAGGGGAAAAGTGACTGACTGGCGTTTCATTTGCTCCTTCCTTGTACAGAATACAAACGTCTGTGAGCCTGAGGGGAATAAGAATCTTGAGCTTTATAAGAGCTATAAAATGTGTCACCTCACAGACACCCAGAGGGATTACAGTGATTGCTTATCTTGAAAGCCAAATAGGCACAGAATATTCCACGTCCAGTAAAGGCAACGAATTTTTACAGTCTGAGGAGAAACCAGAGAGGAAAATGGTCACAGAAGGAGCAGTTGAGGGTGCATTCTCCCTTTGATCTGTGTACAAAACCTGGAGTGAACATACCTGCCACGCACAGGTGCAGGACAGGAGGAAGCTGGATTAGTGGTGAGAAGAGACAAAAGGCAGGATAGCAGAGCTGCTGGAGGGAAACTGTAAAGCAGAGTCCATTATGTCACCATGACTAAAAAATACACCCCCCCCCCTTCTCCTTATTTAAAAAATAATACTTGAGCACCAACAGTAATGGCCACACACACTTCGGCAATATAGGGCAATCTGTAGCATGTTTTGGACTATTATTATAGGCATTTTTTAAAAATTGTAAGTAAGGGATACAAGCAATGATATACCCCATGTAATATCTGTGCACCAGTCATGTACGTGTTCTAGGAATAGGAACTTATCATGCAGGCATGAATGAGTGGTAAAGGGACGCTGTTGAGAAGTAGTTTAGGGTTTTGTTGGAAACTAACTTGGCAAAGGAGGAGCTTAAATGAAAGGGAAATGTTTTTGTGACCTTTTCCCCCCCAGGACACAGAAAGGAGATTTTTTTTTTAAATTACATTTTCCCTCCTGCAGCATCAGAAACGGAGGGTGCCAAAAACAGAAAACTTTCAGGAAGTGCCCTCCTTATCTGAGTGAGCACAACCAAGTGCATATGCATTTGAAAGAGTCCAACAGTTAGGCCCTGAGTTAATAGAATTTACATGCATAGAACTCAGCATCTGTGCTGCCAGGGATCGAAATGTATCAGCTCGGCACATGGACTAAGTGATCAAAAGGCACATTTGCACAAAAAGACGCCCCTTTGAAAGGGCCCCAGATCTCTCGTACACAATGAGCATAAAGTAGAAACTGACTATAAATAAATAGTGAACATGACTAGTTAAGTTTCACTGTCCAAGCTGAGAGAAGAACAAAAAGCAAACAGCATAAATGATTAAACGCAATATTTTTAAATTGTTCAGTCTTAATCTATTTTATCCTATTTTCTTAGGCTCTGGATATTTCCTGGGCCTTTTGGGTAGCTAGTGGGGGTGAGCTGTGCCTGAGATAACAGAGTTTCTAACTGCTAAAGAGAAGAATAGCCTGGACTCACCTCAGTTCCCCACTGGTAGGAACCTTTGCTCATGCCATGGTCTAGCTATACAGAATTAGTGTTAAACTAGAGCTAGAAATCTGAAGGAACAAAGCACAGTCCCAACCCAGAGAGCAGCAGATGTGAAATCAAGTCGCAGGGACAGAGGCACACAAAGCCTCCAATGTCCAAAATACGAGGGAGTGAGAGACTCATATTTCCTTCAATTATCAAGAAAAATAAGGAAAGGGAGGGAATGCTGTTTCTAACCTGGGGAGGGGAGGGGGGTAATATAGCAGAGTAAAGGACACCGATGAAGAAACCTACAGGATCAAACACCATGTGAAGCCCCATCCTGGGCAGATTGTCCCAACTTGACACAGATTACAGGCAGGCCAGTTGCTTTTGTGCCTCTTTTTGATTACACGCACTTTGGCAACACTTCTAAAATGTGTTGTATCGACAAAGTCTCACTGAACTGAAATGTACTTGTGGTGTAACCTTCTATATCCAATACTGGTTAGAGCAGGGGAGATCTCACGTTGTTAGGTGAGAAGGACAGAGAGTGGGAGAAGCACCAGAGAAGGACGACAAGGGTGGCCCTTTAGATGAGCTTATGCATCACTTCCTTAGGTTTAAAGAATTTTTCACTTGACCACAGCTCAAAGAGCCGAGAAGCGATAAACTAAGGGAAAGCACAAGATTGCGGGGGGGGGGGGGTAACAGGGAGCACCATGGGAGGATAGGATGCCCAGGTAGGTACAGCACAGAACACGCAGAGCAAAAATGGTAACAAACATTCTCTTGCAGTTAGAGGAGGAGATAAGAGGTAGTGGAAGGTTGATATCAATGAGGGCTGTGATTTTCAAAAGGTATGTAAGGGAGTGAGGCACCCAACTCCCACTGAATTTCAAAGTGCAGTTTTCCTGCCTCAGATCCAGGCTGATGCTCTGGGCCATATTCACAAGTAAACTGCACCTTTTGGTGCCAGCCTACCCCGGGCCACTCCAGAGGGGAATAACCAGCGGGGAAACAGCATAGGGGGTGTCGTTCTCCCCTCCAGGACTTGCTTGTTCCATTTGGCAGCCACAGGAGACCCTCAGTGGAGGCTGATCCAGGAAGTGCTAACTCAACACATACCTCAGCTGCCTTGCTATCTTCTCTCTCTACCCTGCAACACCCACTTATTTATTTATTTATTTATTGCTGTGCTGGCCAGCTGCAGATCCTTCCCCCTGATATCAGAAGGGAGATAAGAAGAGTCACTCTCCATTACAACACCCATGCTGACTTTCCATCATATCTGGGGCCCTGTGCCAGCATCTGCACCACACCCTAGTGAATTAGGCCAACTAACCATTGTCTATAAAGGTTAAGCGCCTATGAGAGCCAGCTTGTTAACAAACCTGTCATATAAATGCAACAAGAGGCGCTAGAACATCTTGCTGACCAACCAACCAGACGCTGCATCTTGAGAGTTAAAATTTCATAAAGAAGCCTCATTTCCTTCTGACTCCGTCCTCAAATCTCTCTGTTCAGTGAAGAGAAGGAGAAGGAGGAGGAGTTGGATTTTACACTGTGCACTTCTACTAGATTTCACTTGCTCCAGCACGATTTCCGGTTTCCTCCTGGGCAAACTTGACCACAGCTAGACGTGTTGGTTCACTGCCAAGGAACAAGTGCTGTATATCACATTAAGGAGATGCCTGGACCAACTCTAAAATGCAGTAACTGAAAGCTTGATTACAATGTGAATACCATCCAGACTACGTGTAAATGCTGGACTAAAAACTTACGATTTTCAAATTAAACACTTATGGCACTGCAATTCTCCTCTGATTCAGATTCACAAAGAGACAGCAAACAAGCCAGTCATTATCTGTAAAAGCTAAGAGCCAGATCCGTGGGTCTGGGCAAGCTAAACTTGGTACAGGGCCCAAGGTGGAGATGGGCACGAGGGTGACCAGACGTCCTGATTTTATAGAGACGGTCCCGATTTTTGGGTCTTTTTCTTATATAGGCTCCTATTTCCCCCCACCCCGCCCCAATTTTTCACATTTGCTGTCTGGTCACCCTAATGGGCACTAGTTTACAGCAGGGCTGCCTCAAATTACACTGACTGTAAAGATAACTCCTAGAGGGTCACTCCACTAGCCCAGGATGGACAGAGCAAGCAGCATGTGTTCCAGCAATGTGATCTATGGAGGAGGTGGCACAGAGTAGCTGGGAGTGAGGGGTAAGGCAAGAATCTGATCTCAAATTCCAACTAATAGTTTTATTTCCATCTGGGAAGCCAACAGAGATGGGGAAAAGAATCTTCACTTTAAGGCTGCACCTGCAGGTTGGCACTTTTAACTTGTGGCACTGCACTGTGAGACTAGTATTGATATGTAATGGTCCCGAGGTAAGAGTACTGCTTTCCTCTCTCATAGGAGTATTATGAGATTTGATTTATATTAGTACTTGAGGAGATAGTCCAGGGGGAACCATCAGTTTAATGCAATATAACTTGTCCAAAGCTCTGTGGAAGCGATCGGTGAGGGCATAATAGCTGCTCAGTTTCTCAGCATCTAACTCATTACTTTGCAAAGCATTTTGAGATGCTAGGCTTTATGGAGGGTGCTGTATAACACAAATGATATTCCATGTGCCATTGCTTTCTTGTGGGAGTTGCTTTCAGAGGCATCAAGAAAAATGTCTAAATGCCGTCTACACTTCAGCCTCCATACTGGAGCCGGACCAGTACAGAAAAACACATTCACATTTCTCTAGCATAGATAGAACGTCAGTGTCAATCAGTAGATCTCAGATGAATCAGGTTTTAACAGACAGCATGAAGAAATAGTACGGGAAGGTGATTCTCATTCCCCCCACACACCCCAACTGACTTCTTTTCATATCAATTGCATACAAACCATACTGTGGGTACATAATTGAGTCACTGAGCCTTGAGAGTTACCATTACATTCTTGTCCCAAGAGAAGGCCACTTCCGTAAGCTAAGCAGATACCTCATTTTCTCAGCAGTTTTCCCAAAGGGTATATATCAAATGGGCAGGGAATTTGGAGAAGTTCACCAGCAGTGATACAAAATAAATACAAAAACTACTCTGGTCATAGTCCAGAACACTACATCTGAAAACAGCATTATTGTTGTGTTTGGAATAAGAGATCCCACTATTACTGCGTAGAATAAAAGTGGGTGTATTTTTATTACAGTGTTTATTATTTTGGCAGGAAGAATTCCCCCACCCCAAGACTATTAGACTCACTTTTACAAATCCTGCCTTACTACTGAAACGTAAAACACCAAATTAATAGATGCTCAGGAAAGGCAGCGAGAAGAAAGTTGGTGTGAAAAAATCTTGCAACAAAATAAAACATATTAGTCCTTATTGTTCTTGTTTAGCTTTTTATTACTTTTGGCTGAAGATGCATGAGCGCAGCATTTATTTACAGCTTCAGGTCACTTCATTGATCAAGATCTCTTCTCTTTTAAAAAAATACTAATAGTAATGATAGAACCCACCCATGGCTTTTTATGTTTACAGTTATTATTGCCAGCACTCCAGACTGCTGTATACTACTGGAACCACACAGTCAACTACACTACTAACACCTGTTGCCATAGCAGCAGTTTTTCCCCTCTTTGCAAGGAGCATATGGCAAGCCACAACAAAAATAAAAAGCTATTATATTCTATGACCCCTGCTCTCCCCAATCCTCCCTCACCAGAAAAGTCACCTTCTGTATACAGTACCATGGACTATTGAAAACGGAATTATCGACATTTTAATTGCACCCCTCAAATAAGAAAAACCTACACATGCAACTGTGAAATGCAAAAATTTGAAGAGCAAGTATGTGTTAAAAACATCTACAGAGCTGGTGAATAACCTGCTGGAACCTGGCTGAAGGACAGAAAACAAATAAGAGATAGGGATTATTTGCAATAAATGAGCTTTCAAAAAGCACACCCTGAGAACAGGCTCTGATCTTCCAGCCAGCACTAAACACAGTCTGAAGCTTCTAGGACTCCCCAGCCGCAGTCTATCTCATGTCAGACATTAGTAATAACTCACAACTGAAAGCCAGCTCAGAAACAATGAGAAAAAATTATTCTCTCACATTATCTTGTGTGTTAATGCAAGTGAATGACCAAAGGACCTTAGTAACAAGAAACATTTTGGTGGCCTTCAACCAGTGGTTTTCAAACTTTTTTTCTGGCAACCCAGTTGAAGAAAACTGTTGATGCCCATGACCCAACAGAGCAGGAGAGGAGGGGTGTGGGAGGGGCAGAGGGTTGGGGTTTGGGCTGCAGAGTGGGGCCGGGATTGAGGTGTTCAGGGTGTGAGAGGGGGTCAGGGCTCTGGGGTGGGGCCGTGGATGAGTGGTTTGGGGTGCAGGAGAGGGCTCCGGGTTGGAGGGGGGGTGGGCTCCGGGCTGGGGCAGGGGATTGGGGCACAGGGGTACCTCGGGTGGCTCCCGGTCAGTGGTGCAGTGGGGGTACTAAGGCAGGCTTCCTGCCTGTCCTGGCACCGTGGACCATGCTGTGCCCCGGAAGTGGCCAGCAGCAGATCCGGCTCCTAGGTGGAGGCATGCAAGCAGCTCTGTGCGGTTCTTGCCTCCAGGCACCACCGCACCCCCAGCTCCGGAGCGTGGAGCTGGTGCTCGGGGCAGTGGCAGCACGTGGAGCCCCGTGCCCTCTCCCCTCTGACTAGGAGATGGACCTGCTGCTGGCCTCTTCTGGGGCGCAGCGCAGTGTCAGAACTGGTAGGAACTAGCCTGCCTTAGGCTATGTCTACACTACCACAGTAAGTCGACCTACACTACGCAACTCCAGTTACATGAATAACGTAGCTGAAGTCGATGTACCTTAGGTCAAGGTTATCATAGGGGTCTACACTGCAGGGGGTCAATGGAAGAAACTCTCCCGCGACTTAACTTGCTCTTCTCATCAGGGGAAGTGTACAGGGGTCGACTGGAGAGCGATCTGCTGTCTTCAGTAGACCCACTAAATCGACCGCCAGTGAATCGATCTCAGAGCATTGATCCCGGCTGTAGTGTATCATAGAATCATAGAATGTCAGGGTTGGAAGGGACCCCAGGAGATCATCTAGTCCAATCCCCTGCTCAAAGCAGGTCCAATCCCCAGACAGATTTTTGCTCCAGATCCCTAAATGGCCCCCTCAAGGACTGAACTCACAGCCCTGGGTTTAGCAGGCCAATGCTCAAACCACTGAGCTATCCCTCCCCTCCTAGACTTCTCTGCTCATAGAGCCATAGTGTTTAGGGCCAGAAGGGACCATCAGATTATCTAGACTGACCTCCTGTATATCCACTAAGGCCACTAAGCACAACCCAGCCACCTCCATACCATGCCCAACAACTACAGTTAGATCAATAGCCCTCAGGGAAAGAACAGGCTGGACTGAGGTGTATCAATGATCAAGGCCCCTGCCATGGAGGGGAATTGATTAAGTGAGATATTTCCAGATATCCATACTCCATGCAATATGAGAGAGCCTACTACTTTCACTTTACTAAAAAGTGGTGTGTGGAAGGGGGAATGGACCCCAAAAAGTGAAGAGAACAGCTGGCTCTAACTGCTCCATGGTGCTAGGGATGGTGGAGAAGGTAGCGAAGACTGCTACCGTTACATAAGAACAGCCATACTGGGTTAGACCAATGGTCCCTCGAGTCCACTATCCTGTCTTCCGACAGTGGCAGTGCCAGACGCTTCAGAGGGCATGAACAGAACAGGGAAATTATCAAGTGATCCATCCCCCGTCATCCAGCCTCTGGCAGTCAGAGGTTTATGGACACACAGAGCATGGGGTTGCATCCCTGACCATCCTGGCTAAAAGACATTGATGGATCTTTCCTCCGTGAAGTTATCTAACTCCTTTCTGAACCCAGTTATACTTTTGGCCTCACTTCCCCTGGCAACTAGTTCCACAGGTTGAGTGTACGTTGTGTGAAGGAGTACTGCCTTTTGTTTGTTTTAAACATGCTGCCTGTTAGTTTCATTGGGTGACCCCTGGTTCTTGTGTTATGTGAAGGGGTAAATAATACTCACTTTCTCCATACTAGTCATGATTTTATAGACCTGGAACATATACTCCCTTAGTCGACGCTTTTCTAGGATGAACATTCCCAGTCTTTTTAATCTCGCCTCATATAGAAGCTGTTCTATGCCTCTAATAATTTTTGTTGCCCTTCTGTGCACCATTTCTAGTTTGAATATATATTTTTTTCAGATGGGGCAACCAGACCTGCACACAGTATTCAAGGTGTGGGCGAACCATTGCTTTATGTAATGCGATTATGATATTTTCTATATTATTTCCTAATGACTCCTAACACTGTAAGCTTTTTTGACTACTGTTGCACATTGAGCAGATTTTTCAGAAAACTATCCACGACGACTCCCAGGTCTTTGAGTGGTAGCAGCTAATTTAGACCCCATCATTTTGTATGTACAGTTGGGGTTATGTTTTCCAAAGTCCATTGCTTTGCATTTATCAACACTGAATTTACCAGTCACCCAGTTTTGTGAGATCTCTTTGTAACTCTTTGCAGTAGCTTTGGACTTAACTATCTTGTGTAATTTTGCCACCTCATTGTCTATCCCCTTTTCCAGATCATGTATGACTACATTGAACAGGTCCCAGTACAGATCTTTGGGGAATCCTGCTATTTACTTCTCTCCATTGCGAAAACTGACCATTTATTCCTACCCTTTGTTTCCTATCTTTTAAGCAGTTACTGATCCATGAGAGGCCCTTCCCTCTTATCCGATGACTCATTACTTTGCTTAAGAGCCTTTGGTCTGGGACCTTGACAAAGGTTTTCATCAGAGTCAGGGCCGCCCTAAGCAAAAAAAAAAAAAAAGGGGGCGGTCACAGGGAGCGCGATGAGAGCGGTCAAGGCGGCTTGCAGGGGGGTGAAGGGTGAAGCCTCACAGCTGGGTGAGAGGGGCTCCCCCCTCCAGCCTTGGGGGGCCTCTCCCGGCCGGGCAGGCGGAGCCCCCGGAGGCTGCAGGAGGTGCTGGCTCAGCCGCTCCTTTAAAGGCGGCTCGGCTGGGCCGGGCTCAGAGTGGCGCGGGAGGCGGAGGCTGGTGCAGGTGGTGGGGAGTGGCGCGTCCCGGAAGCATGGTGAGCGGCGGGGATTGCTAGTTCCTGCCCCCCCAGGCCGGGGTCCATGCCCCTGCAGGGCTGGGCTGGGACTGGCAGAGTGTGGGGATCTGGCCAGGAGCTCCAGACTGGGTGCCAAAGCACACCAAAAAAAAGAACCACAGCAGGGTTACAATGTGCCACCCCAGGCATGTTCTTTCTCGTCTGGTGCCTGGAGCCAGCCCTGATCAGAGTACATTACATCAACTGGATCATTCCCAGTCCACACGTTCTAGTAGATGGGGGAGGCATGATTTCCTTTTACAAAAGCCATGTTGACTCTTCCCCAACAAATCATGTTCATCCACGTGTCTGATAATTCTGATCTTTACTATAGTTTCTACCAATTTGCCTGGTATTGAAGTTAGAATTCCCAGTCTGTAGTTGCCAAGATCGCCTCTGGTGCATTTTTAAAAAAATCAGTGTTAAATTAGCTACCAACCAGTCATCTGGTACATAGGCTGATTTAAATTATAGATTCCATACCACAGATAATGTTCTGCAATTTCATATTTGGAGTTTCTTCAGAACCCTTAGGTGAATACCATCTTGTCCTGGTGACTTATTCCTGTCTAATATATACATTTGTTCCAAAACCTCCTCTAAGCCTGTGACAGAATGCACCTGTGTTCACACCCTGCACACTATTTTACATCTCACAGTGCATACTTTGTACCAAGATCATTTTAAAACTTATAGTTTGCTGGTCATTATTTTCCTGATAAAATGTGTGCAGCAATATTGTATGTGAAGTTATACGATTCCACTGTACAGTTTTATTAACACATATTCCAAATTGAGGTTGGCAAACAGATTTGTCTTAAAAAAAAAAAAGGTGTGATCTGCTTAATTTGCATTTAAGCAGTAAATAGAGTAATCAAACAGGAAAGGAAACAACGGACATTCAAACAGTTGAGGGAAAAGCAGCAGGGAACATCCTGCCATATAGACCCTGTCTCCTGAATCTCTTCTGGAAATGTTGTTCAAGAGGGGGAGTGACACTATAGAAATGAGGGATGAACACCTCAATCCATCTCCCTCACACTGGCATTCACAGTACCTGAAGGACAAAGGAAGCAGCACTGGACTGTAGAAGGGGTCCTGACCTAGAGGATTTGGTCAGTGAGACTGCTGAAAGCATATGGTGAGAAACATTGCTTGAATCTAACATAGTTTGTTAAGTTAGGCACCATCAGCATTTTAACTTTATTTTCTTGTAATCATTTCTGTGCCTCATTACTTGTACTCACTTAAAATCTCTCTGTTTGTAGTTAATAAACTTGTTATTTGTTTTATCTAATCCAGTACGTTTAAATGGAAGTGTTTGGGAAACCCCATTTGGAGTGACAAGCTGTATGCATGTCATTTCCGTTAAAGAAATAACAGACTTTATATAAACTTGTATTGTCCAGGAGAGGTCTGGGCAATACAGGACATACATTCCTGGGTGAAAATCTAAGACGGGGGCATGTTAGCATCACCCTGCAGTATAACCAAGTAAGAGCCAAGCGGTGGCTGGCAGCACACTCACAGACATAGCTGGGAGTGACTTGCATGCTGGAGGCTGTTTGAGAGCTGTCCAGGCTGGAGACTACAGCAGCAAAGCATTGTAAAAGGCACTCTGGGTTAGAGAGGAGGAGTGACACAGCTACTCAGTCTGGATGGTGCCTGTTAAGTCACAAGGTCTTTTCCCCTTACTTGATGGAATGACCAAGTCAATCCAGACCTCTCTCTCTGCTAACCATAGGGCTGGGGTGAAAGAGAGAAGCAGGAGCAGTTATGGAAATGAGAAACTGAGCATGGGGGAGAGGAGGAAATGAGAGTGGAAAGGAGGAGGAGGCAGCAAGATGGGAAAGGGGGAAGAGACGAAATCCAAGAGATAAATGGGCACTGACATCAGAATATGGGAAGGACAGAGACCACAATAGAGAAATGGGATCAAAAATAATGAGAGGAGATTAATGTTCTGCCCTCCAGAAAATTATGACGGGAGAAGGAGATTTATTTTTAAGGAAAGGAGAAACCAGGAGGAGGCACGAGATGAAAATAAATTGTACAGAAAGGAGGCTAAGAAACAAAATAGGAGACAATCAAAGAAATGGAAGAGGGAAGGACAGACACCTTTTGGGGTACATTTAATTTAGCATTTTACATTATTTTCCCATCAGGAAGTTCATCTGTTTTTTAAAAAACAAAACAAAACTCTGAGCAGAGCCTTCAGACAATACATTAAACAAAAGGGGGATTTTCCTGTCTTGTCTGCAAGAGGTAATGCAGCAAGGGAGGCAGTGTTTGAGGAGTGGAGTCAGCTATGCCGAGGCCATGAGTGTAGCTAGTCTATCCTCCTCCACACACACATTCCCAAGGCATGTTTAGGCTCCACAGAATAAAGACCTGTCCTAGTCAATTGCTTCAGGGACTAAGGTGCTGTAACAAAAAAAAAAAATCAATCAAAACCCGGGGAGGTCTTTAGAATGTATTCCTCTATAGCAGACAATTCTGGGATTCTTCTATGCAAGAATGCAAGATGCAAGTTCCTCTATGAGTAGTAGTAGTAATATGGAGACTGAAAGGTCAGTTGTCGGGGAGGGTGGGGGGGGGGGAGCTATTCTAGGCTGCAGATGTGTGTTCTTTCTGCAAAAAAAACCCAAGTCTTTGAATATAGCAATGCTGTAGGAGGTTAAAAGTTTATCTGTAAAATTGGAACAAAACGTTGCTGGTTTACATATTACAGGAAAACCAATCATTAAAATACATTTTTATCAACTAGGGGAATTCCCCCCGCCCCTTCATCAGAATTTCATATTTAATCCCTCTCCCCCTCCCCCAGTAAAATAAAGGAAAGAAATAGGCTTGTTTTCTTCTTTATTTCACACAGTCTAGCCCAGGGATTCTGTGCAAATGACAGTCACACAGGGATTCCCTGTGCCAGATTCTTCTTGGAGCATTGAATCCATTGCCATTTGTTAGGCTATAAATAATTCATGAAGTTTGTTTGGTGTCAGGCTTTGATGACAATTTTATCAGTGAGTTTTTAAAAAGACACCTGATGGAAGACAGGATGTGGCTGGGGGAAAGGGAAGAACTGCTAACATATCAGCATCAATGCTGCATATTTTATTGCCCCTGTACTCTCCTCCCACACTCCTTGCATATATAATTTTGTCAGCAAACTGCATGGGGTTATCAAAATTTTATGGCTGTCATAAGCTAGACGCCCAGCAAAAAAAGCCATTTGCACAGAATGGTTTTCAAATGAAGAGGGTCTTCATGGTTCTGCTTCTCCTATGCTCTGGACTAAACTTCAAAACACTTTAACACCAATTAGTCATGCTTTGAAATGGCCTGTGGGCAGGTTTGCCATTGAAGCATTCCTCCAACTTGGAAGACAAAATAAAATTCAAGTTAAATAAGTTAATACGCATTCTGAGTCTACTTAGATGTGGGAGAGGTGGCTGTCTTAAAATCCACTGGGAAAATGACCCCATTCTAACCAAAGCCTCACAGTTAAACTTCCTAATTCATGAATTTAAAATGTAGCAAGCTTTCAAAAACTGGGCAGCTTCAACCTGTGCAGCTGGCCCTTACCCAGCAGACAGTCTATGCAGACATAGCTTTTGCCAGCAATGTAGAATGGGGAAGAGGAGAGATGGGGACATACTCTTAAGAATTAATTATGCTTAAAATAAGAACTCCGGAACATGAGGCTCCCCCAATGGGTTTTTCAGCACCATCAGAGGTGAGGAAAGATTCTCCTCACCTTACTTCTCACCTTCTTGAGCAAACAATTACTAGGTAAAGTAAGGCAATTTCTCCTCAGCATTCATTTCTTCTTGTTTTCCTCACTGTACCTGCTGATTTTCCTTCCTAAGTGTGGTGAGGGAAGACCTAACATGTATAATAGCAAGACTCCAATGTACTCTTGCGAGTCACCAGCAGGAGAGTGCTGGGTTGACTCTACTTAGATGAAAACAACAAGGAGTCTGGTGGCACCTTAAAGACTAACAGATCTGTTAGTCTTTAAGGTGCCACCAGACTCCTTGTTGTTTTTGTAGATACAGACTAACACGGCTACCCCCTTCTACTTAGATGGTTCTCTCATGCAAGGCGACTGCATGTTTTCCTAAATAAGGTATAGAGTATTTTGTCTATCATGACTGTTCTTCTTCTCTTATATGATCCAAATGAAAAAGTATGTGCAGGGAGGTTGGGGTGAGACTTCTAAGCTCATAATTGATGTCCCCACCCATGTAGCAGTGAAAAAGTTTGTTCAACTTTACAGTTCAGATGAATCTGTGACCACCCACTCATGGTTAGGGGTCTCCAAGCATCACCTTTGCGGAGACTAATCTTGACTGTTTTGAGATTCAATCCACTCTCTTCCAAATAAAAATTCATATCAAAAGTTTCCTGAGAATAAATGTGTACAATAATCTCATTTAGCAACTGCATGCAGTTAGAGCAAGGGACCTTTGAGTGTAAATATCCCTAGTGTTTTGAAAGAAAATCAAAGTAGACTTAGAAGAGTACAGCATCCTTGATTTGATTCTCACAAGTTTTCCATTTTCTCCACTTCTCCAAACTCTATAACAAAGGTAAGGAAACTTCTGCCATGGGTGTACTTCATTTGCCTGGAAAGCACCGGGCATATCTATAGTTTTGTGTAAAATGACAAACGAACAATAGGATTGTAAGTACAAGACTGCACCAACAATTAATCCAATTTGACATGACTCAAGTAAAAACATGGAGAGATGAAGAGACATAATCTCATGATAAGGAATTTGTATCTCAAAACATTGACAAAAATCTTTAATCTCTACAGGACATACACTCATTTGAACACCACTATGATAAGCCCATAGCAGGTTTCAAAGACCTTGACTAGTGTGGTCCTGGAACAACTGAAATTAACAAATGTGCATTTTAGAAAAAGGCTTGAAAAGAGGGGAGATGTAATAGCTGTCAAGGATTTGAAGGATTCAAATGTTAAGGCGAGAAAAGAAGAAGATATGAATAGGAGTAATTGGATAGGGCTGACCAAAGGAAAGCATAGGATGACTATCAGGAAAAGTTTCCTAGCAATAGGGGCTATAAGATGATAGAACAGACTCGCTAGCAAACTGCTGGAGGCCCCCTCTTGACTTCTGGAGTATGGACTATCAGGTCTCCAATTTCTGAATTTTAAACTCATTCTGGACTGATATGCTGAGATCCGGGGTGGGTATTGACATGATCTATAGAAACCTTTAAAGTGCCACTCCATGCCAAGATACAAAAGGAGTGCACAAACAAGGCATTATTATTTTCATGAAAATGAATAGTTTTAGGAATGAGAAAGTCAGCTACATTCTACCTCTTAGTTATAATCCTAAAACCCAGTTACAGAAGTTCCCAAATCCCTTTCAATATAGCATTACTGAAGTGAAAAACAAAAACAAAAAAATAAGGTAATTTATACTCACAAAGAAGAAAACATTTTGAAGTTAAAAAATATAATCTGTCTCTTAAAATGCAAAGAGCAACAGGGAAATAAACACAGTATCTGGCAGAATTTTAACATTGTCTGATCCAAGCCTGTTCAGTTATTAGACTACCCAACAGTCTCCAGATCTTACCGCGTATGCCATCTCTATTAGCTAGCACTCTCAAGTATTATTAAATATTTGAGAATGTTTTTTTAAAAATCGGAGCGATTCTGAAGGTGCTGGATTGACAGTCCAGACCATTTTATTGCTCACCTGCAGAACATCAGCAGCACAGGTTTACGGACCAATGCATCCCAGACTCTGGCCTGCAGGAAACATCTCTTTGTGGGCCAGAGGGTGATTTAGTCATTGTCCTTTTCAATTCTTGGCCCTTCTAAGTCTGACAGGGATGCCAATATCTGTAGTATCAATCATGGGATAGATGTACTTGATGTGGACACTTTCCTATAGGAACTGGATCGATACCTTCCAATCATTTTCACATAGGTAACCAAAACCAGATGCCATGACTTTCAGTGACAACTAGTTTGACCTGGTTTTGAAATATCACCACTCCCTGAGTTTCTGGGTTTCCCTAGCACTATCAATCATCTCCTCTGCACCTTGTTTGCTAACTAAAACACCAAACCCTGAGGTCCTAATTCAACCCCATTTTACCTAAGCAAAGTTTCATCATCTTCAGGTGGAGTTTGCCTGAGTAAGGGATGAGCCAGGATCTCAACATTTGGCTCCCAAGCAGTAGACTGTTCGACTCCAAAATCTGATTTTAGACTCAAGGTTTACCACAGCATTCTGGGAGGATGTGGTCCTTAGTTCTTTGCATGGGGTCCAGGAATGTATTCCATATGTAACAACTGCCAGCAACATAACTCTGAATTTCTGTGACAGTTCCGCTGTACAAGAAACTAGAACCTCAATGAAATAGGTGAGAAGTAAAACATCCCGTAGAGGGGCTAAAAGAAAAACCAAGAAAGCAAAGGAAGCTGAAATGTTGGAAACCAAAAAGTGCAAATTCTATTAATGTTTAAAATATGTGAGTTTAAACAAGCCTGGCAGCTGAAATGGTTCCCCACAAGAGGCACTGCAAGGGGAATAAATATGGACCTTGACTTTCTTTGTCTTTTTACAGCAGCTGCAGGTGGTTTCAGTTACATACAATAATTAAATTAGCCACACAACGTGGTCGCTCTAAGATTTCAAACTAATCTTCACAATGATCTCCTCAACCTCTGCTTCTTCTTCTGCTTTGAAACAAACCAAAACCTAATGGAAGAGGAGAAGCATGCTTGAAGGATTTCATGCCTCTCATATGAATCTGTGAATGACAAGCTGCATGACAATACACAGCAAGCTTCAGTTAAGCAATTACTTTCATATCCATTGTATCTAGCATGCACAATGCCTTCACACTTCCAGATTTCTCCGCTTGGCCTCCATCTTCCAATTGCCTTCGCTCTTCATTGCAACTCAAGTCACAGAGAACTGGTTCTGCTGTTTTAGGTTTGCCATTCAGGAGTAAGCAAGAAAGAAAGTAACTTCTTGTGAGTGCTAATAAACTCAAAACCTTAAAATCAAAAGCATTATTATTACTCTTAATGGGCTTGTCTCCAATTAGCAAGTACCCCAAGGGGATGGTTTGAAATAGTTTCTTGGAATGATAGGTTTTAAACCTAGGAAGGGAAAAACAACCCTTTATCCCTCTGAATAAATAAAATTATTAGTGGCTTCATTCTCTTGATTCAAGGAGATAATATTCCAGAATGAATCCAGGGCGCAATTAACAATGGAACGCATGGGAGCTGGCCAAAAACAATTGCAGAACTAAACACTTGATGTGGTCTGGTTTAGTTACAAAACTGCATATAGAAAGTATACACCTTATGTGTATGTGTGAACGTGTGCATATATCAAATACAAATGCAGCCAAGGGCTTTCAAAAGTAAATTGTGATTTTGAGTGCACAGGGGGCTTAATTTGCAAAGGGCGGGTGCTCAGGGTTCTGGAAAATCAGGTCTCTTTCAGGGGTCTTAAGTTGGCACCCAAAAAGGGTAGCACCCAAAATTACTAGTCACTTTTAGAACTCTTAATGTGTATGTGCACACACATAGAGAGAGAGAGAGAGAGAGAGAATCCATCTTCTAACTAAAATATGCCTTTAAATATGTAAGAGACTAGATGGAGTGAGGTAATATTTTTTATTTTTCTGTTGGTGAAAGAGACATGCTTTTGAGCTTGACGTGTAAAGTTTTATTGTTATAACTTTTCCTTTCCACATCTCTCTTCCTGCCTGTGGAACTCTGTTGGAAGCAACTTTTTACATCCAGCGTGGTGAATTAGCAAGTAGCACTTCAGCCTGTGGTATTTTTAGAGCTATCCAGGTTAAGGCCTCACTATGGAGAAAACTGCTGCAGGATTTGCTTTTAAAAAAATACTCTTGATTTGGCGGACAGAGTATTTAAAAATACTCCGTTCGCTACATAGTAAGTCTCCATTCTTTTGCCAGTAATTTCAGAGCTGGTGCGAAATTGGAATACTTTGCTCGAGTGTGCAATATTTTTTTCTGTTTATTTTTTAATTACATTTTTAATTAGTTTTAATGATGGTGGAAGGTGCCAGATTTAATAACTCTGGTCTTGAAAACCAGCTGGACAAGTTTGGGTAGGAACTGGAGCCAGATGGAGCCAGCAAAGGGGATACAGCATATAGGACAGCAGAGAGTGTGGTAGGGTTTCTCTGCCTAACAGGAGAGTGTAGTCACCCTGCAGCACTCTGAACCATATAAAGATTAAAGAGTTTGGGCTTTAGAATATTGCAGAAGAATCCAAACTAAAGTTAGTAGTATTTTTCTGTAACTAATGTCTGTTTTCCCTAGCCTTACTGATTGGGAGGCTGAAGAGGGGCAGCAGGGAAAGTCCAAGAGGAAGGAGAAAGGCAGAAGTAACAATTAGCATGTATTTAGCCCATTTATCTCAGGGTTTTTTTAACACCTTTTATAGACACTAACTTATGAATCCTCACAATATCCCTCTGAGGTAAATGTTATCCCCATTTAACAGATTGTGTGAGACACAGAGATAAAGTGACTTGCCCAATGGCACATCAAGTCAGTGGCAGAGCTGGGACTTGCACTCAGAACTCTTGATTTCCAGTCACATGCCCTAATGCATTTGCTTCAATGAGACCTCAAAACAGACAACAGAGTGCTAATCAAAACCTACTTTAAACAGAAAATAATGCTGTTTTTTCTATGGAAGGATACTCATACTAAACCATCCTGATTTATCAAGCTATGGTCATGAAACAAGCCACAGTCGAATCTAAACTAAATCCTTCTTCTAACAAGGGAGTGGAGAAATAACATCTAAGGCCTTGGCTACACTTACCAGCTAGTTCGACGGCTGGAAATCGAAGTTCTGGGTTCGACTTATCGCGTCTAGTCTGGACGCGATAAGTCGAACCCGGAAGTGCTTGCCGTCGACTGCGGTACTCCAGCTCGGCGAGAGGAGTACCGCGGAGTCGACGGGGGAGCCTGCCTGCCGCGTGTGGACCAAGGTAAGTTCGAACTAAGGTACTTCGACTTCAGCTACGTTATTCACGTAGCTGAAGTTGCGTACCTTAGTTCGAATTGGGGCGGGTAGTGTAGACCAAGCCTAAGACCAGTGATTATGATCAGAGGCAACTGATCTAAATGAACAAATAATACACCTCTACATCGATATAACGCTGTCCTCAGGAACCAAAAAAATCTTACTAGTTATAGGTGAAACCGTGTTATATCAAACTTGCTTTGATCCACCGGAGTGCGCAGCCCCGCGCCCCCGCCTCTCCCTCCCTCCCTCCCCCCCAGAGCACTGCTTTACCGCGTTATATCAGAATTTGCATTATATTGGGTCACTTTATCGGGGTAGAAGTGTAATTGATATCTATATTGTGCCTTCCAATGCAAATTACATACAGGTGTAGTACTTTTGCAGTACAGCCATCTATGGGGTTGGAAATAGCAACAGGTGAAGAACAGTGGAGTAGGGAAATTTAGATTGTTGACACCAAGTAGAACCCTTGCAAAATGTGCATTGACTCATGAATGCCCACCCCCATGGACTAAAGCATTTAAGAATCTATCTGAAAGACCTCCACTTAGAAAGCCCTACGGAATATGATGTTATATTACGAACTCGGGGAAGGAGAACAAACTAAACATTCCCATTAACACTTATAACTACTCTGGTACAGTGCTACCCAAAGTAAAAGCCCTGGCAGGCAGAAAGGTTGGTGTGGCAACTTTCACCAAGTGATTATAATCTCATTCCAAGGGCAGATGTGCCTGCCTGTGCTCAGTGATCATCATGCAAATCTGACACAAATTTAATTGTTTTGAACTTTTACGTGAAACTTCTCACACAAAAATACTGAACATTAAAGCTTGCTCAGTGTGGGAACCCAGTGTGTTCCAAGAAATCTGAGATCTTCTGTCAACAATCAATAGGCACCTGTTTTAAAGGGCCTATGCATTCAGCTGAGTCTGAAGTAACATAGCAATACAGGAATTGTTTATCTCCAACAGTGGCCAGCACCAGATGCTTCAGCGAAAAACCCTGCAGTAGGCAGATGTGGGATAATCTGCCCTCAAAGAGACTCTCTTCCTAAGTCCTGGTAGTTAAGATTTGCTTAAACTCTGAAGCATAAGCTTTTATATGCCTTCAAAAACTTTTTTTTAGGTATTTACTATTAGAATGCTGAATATTGTTATACATGTAAAACTCCAAGCCCTTTTTTAATTTTGCTAACTACTTGCCCTTCAATGTTATACTGTGGCAATGAGGTCTACAGTCCAATCATGCATTGTGAGAAAAATTATTTCTTATCAGTTTTAAATTCGTCACCTTTCAATTTCATTGTGTTATCTCTTGTTCTTATATTAGGAGACAGGGCAAAAAGAAGTTCCCGATATGCCTGCTGACTACCATTCATATCAGCCAGGATAGGCACAGAACCAAACAACACTGAGCAATCTAATGAGCTACATTAACCTATGTTTGAACCACGATTACTTCTAATAGCGTGACTCTCTTCTTATTCCACAGTAGGAGTAAGCACCAAGGAGATCATAACCTGAGATCTCTCCTAGGAGTTAATCACAAACTTGAGCGGGTCCAGATCTCTGTCCAGGGCTATAATGTGTCTCAGTCCAAAGGATTAGGACATGAGTATCTGGCAAAATTAAAATTTCCCACTGAAGTGGGAAAGAAAGAATAGCAATAGAAGGAGGAACTCTGTTTAATTTTTCCATGCAAGGTCCAGAGAGTTTGGTTTGCTATTTTCTTTTGTCCACCAGATTGGGAAGAGAACGTATGAGAGAGAGAAGCATCCGAAAGGCCCCAGAGAAAAGTGGAAATGTCCAGACTGTCCTAGACAAGAATGGCTTTCTGGAAATAGTGCATAAACCCAACAAATGAACAGTTACCAATCAGCAGCATAAACAGCAGCCATGAGGATGAAATCAGAGCCTGACAGGCCAAGAAGAAAAAGCCTGATTGCTTGCTGCACCTTCAGGGAAAAAAGCCTCTGCGGTAAAACCCCTCAACAGCTCATCTTCCTGAACAGGTGCCTTAATGAGAAGATTCATTGATCTAGTCCAGAGATGGGCAAACCACGGCCCGTGGGACCTTCCTGCCCGGCCCCTGAGCTCCTGGTCCGGGAGGCTAGCCCCCGGCTCCTCCCCTGCTATTCCCCCTCCCCTGCAGCCTCAGCTCACTGCGCCGCCGTCGCAATGTTCTGGGCGGCGGGGCAGCGAGCTCCTGGGGCAGCGCAGCTGCAAAGCCGTGGCCTGACCCGGTGCTCTGTGCTGTGCGGTGGCGTGGCTGGCTCCAGCCGGATGGCACAGCTGCCTGTCCTGGTGCTCTGGGCAGTGCAGCTGTAGAGCCAGCCACTGGTGCTCCAGGCAGTGCAGTAAGGGGGCAGGGGTTCCGGGGGCGGTCAGGGGACAGGGAGAAGGGGTGGTTGGATGGGGTAGGGGTCCCCGGGGGGGACAGTCAGGAATGAGATGAGGGGTTGGATGGGGCGGAGGGGGCAATCAGAGTTGGGGGGCGGTCAAGGGACAGGGAGGGGTGGATGGGGCAGGAGTCCCGGGTGGGGCAGCAGGGGGGGGGGGCGGATAGGGGGCGGGGGGCTGGGCCATGCCTGGCTGTTTGGGGAGGCACAGCCTCCCCTAACCGGCTCTCCATACAATTTCAGAAACCCGATGTAGCCCTCAGGCCAAAAAGTTTGCCCGCCCCTGATCTAGTCACTTGCTGAAAGTGTAGAGGTAAGTGCCATACTCAGTACCAAGGGGGAACATGGCCTCTACCAGGATATTTAGGTCTGCCCAAAAGCAGGCCTGCAGTGTTGTCCATTTCCCCTAAGTGCAAAAAGTATATATGCTACCCAGGCCAAAGATACGACTATGCAACACAAACAATACAGCAAATGCTATATTATATTTGAGCACATGGCCCTGGAGGACTTTCTTGCCAATGACCCTTTAGTAAGAAAATGATTTAAGACCTTGATAAAAGTGTTTGGAATTAGTTTTATTCCACTTCAGTTCATAGCCCATCCTCCTATCTTCTTTCATTCTAGCACAGCCCCACAGGTACAGATTAGTGAGCCATAATGTAGAAAGTTCGCTGTGTAACCTCCACTCTTGGCTGACATCAGAGCGCAGCTGCCTTGCAGAACCAACGGAAACCAAGGCTGAGAAGCTGAGAACAATCTGTGCTACAGGTAGTGATCACTACTGTGTTGGTTAGAACACGAAAACCAAAAATACACTACTGTAGCAAAAGCAGAGGGAGCAAGTCTCCATTGGCCAGGCTGCAGCTGTGAATGATTAAAGAGAATGAATCCTACTAAATGCACGTACACACGCTTTAGACACGATACATTTAATTGTTTTGATCTTTCACAAGAAAAGGAAATAGATGCACAGCACAGAGAAAATGGCAAGTCTGTTGCCTCAGACTGACAGGAGATGTTTGCAGACAGAAAGACAAACAGCAATGGGTGATATGAGTCACAAGGGGAAACACGATCAAAATCGCCTCAGGAGCCTTGGATAAAAGGTGCTATAGAACTACAAAGTATTTATTAATGAGCATGGTTCTCACAGCTACAACAACAAAACATTCTCAGACATAAAAATAAAGCAATGAAACTAAAAATTCTAATTCCTGAAATGTAAATGGATCAAAATCTTCCTGTTCTGCATTTCCGAAGCATTTACCGTATATACTCGTTCATAAGCTGAATTTTTTTAGTAAAAAAGGGAAGCACCAGAGAAGGGGGTCGACTTATGAACGGGTATAGAGAGGGTGAGGTGGGACACAGCCCCTCCCCCTAACAGAGGGAGCAAGGAGAGGCAGCAGAGCCAGAAGGGAAGAGGTGGGGCCAGAGTCTCTCCACGCTGCTCTCCCCCAGCCTCCAAAGCAGCTGCAGCTCTGGGGCTGGCAGGCTGCAGCCATGCCACTTGGCCCCGCCCCCCAGAGCAGGCTGCGACCGCACTGCCCGAGCAGCTCCAGCCAGGTCAGAGACATCCTCCCCTGACCCTCCCCAGATAAGGTGGGAAGGGATGGGATGGGGAGAGTGTGGCGGGGGCCCCAGGCTAGAGGTTGGGTCATGTGGGAGGTGGTCGCAGGGGTTACTCCCCTGACCCCCAGCTTCTCCCCCCCCCAAAAAAATTTCCCCACCAGTTGCTGTCCCGGCCCTCAGGGTAAGCAGCCAGTGCACTGGGAACACTTTGTTTACTCAGGTTTATCTCCATGCCTGCGGACACTCGAGATAACCAAACCATCTCGGCCCACCAGCAGCTTATCCTGATGGCTCGGGAGCCAAAGTTTGCTGACCCCTGAATTATAGGGTCAGCTTATGAACGGGTCATAAAAATCCATCCAATATCCATCTTGGGGGAGTGGGGGGGTGGGCTTATAAACGAACCGGCTTATGATCGAGTATATACGGTACTCCTTATTTAAACACCTGCGGGGGGGAAGGAGTGAAATCTGGTTCCAAAGATTGAGACGTGGTGTAATCAGCACAGTGTCTTGGACACCTGGCAACAAAGGGCTTGACTACACTCTGCTTTGCATTGTGTAAATTGGTAGAAGAAAAAACTATTTGATTATATCAGTGTAACCCTTTAGTGTTTATGCATTTACACTGATATCCAAATGTTTAAACTAGGGCAAAAATCTCAGTGTAGACCAACCCTAAGGATAGGTGTTAGGGCCCAAGAGGGATTTAAGCGACAAAAAGGCTTAAAAATCTACAAGAAAAAGTGAGTTGCTAGATGGCATTTGGTTTATGACCGGCTACCACAGTGGAGGATAGCAGATTAACCACTGCCTCTCTTCCCCCCCGAAGTTTTCTTTCTACAAGGAGACTTCTTAACTGCAGCTGATTTTATATGAAATGTTTTTAATCTCATTCTGCTGTAAAAAAAAAAAAAAAAAGTTTTAAAAAATGTTCACAGATTTCAAAAATGTTTAATGTAAGTGCTTGTTTGTGTTTCTATGCATAACAGTATTTGGCCCTTCCAAGTGGATAACTGTAACAGTATCAAAATTACAACCTTGTGTCAGACACCAAAAGGAAAAACCTATGTGGGGAAAGATCAATTTTATTTATCCGGACTCCACCCCATCCCCAGCCCTACCTTGAAAACACACACTCATGTCACTCATGAAACATTCCCGGGCTGCTTCTTGAACTAACAGGGCTCAGCCCTGGCACAATTCTAGCACTGCAGTGACCTACTTTGTAACAGACATTTCCATACAACCAAAAGAAAAATGAGCTTCCAGACAAATTGCCGTGAAGAAACAAATGTCAAATGCCAGCACTAAAGTACTACACCGCTTTTATTAGGAAAAATTAGTTAAAATGTATCCACCAACGTTTAAACAGAGTGCAGGGATTGGTGGAACCCTCCTGAAATATGCAATACTCAATTTAATTGAACACTGTTTTTATTTCATTTTCTGCACCTGCTCTTAGCCTAGCATAATTCCTCCATAAACCCTGGAATCCAGAAAAAAGAACAGGAGTACTTCCCTTAGAGACTAACAAATTTATTTGAGCATAAGTTTTCGTGGTCTACAGCCCACTTCTTTGGATGCTGTAGCCCACGAAAGCTTATGCTCAAATAAATTTGTTAGTCTCTAAGGTGCCACAAGTACTCCTGTTCTTTTTGCGGATACAGACTAACACGGCTGCTACTCTGAAACCTGGAATCCTGAGTACTTTCCCTCTGAGGAAAGAGTTTGACATGTAACAGATGGATTAAACAATAGAGAATCCTGTAACTCAAAACAGTAACAAGGTGTTCACAAGAGCTTTTTTGTTTTTTAACCTTTTACTTATAAAAATGCTTTGGACTTCAGTTAAGCTTCTTTGCTCAGCTTTCACACCAGCTTTGAAATAGAAACCCCAGGCACTTTGACAGGTCATCTGTGTCACTGTAACTTCTAGAGATGCCTCTGCTGAAATTTTAGTTGGTAAATTCCTGCTGACATAGACCAGAACAGCTGCAAACTTTGGGCCAGTTCAAGTCAGCGTGGGTTTTCCCTGCCTCCTACAGAGATACTCCTGTGTAAATCACGACAAACATCACTATCCTCCTATAGTAACAGTAAATCAAAGCTGGATTCATCACAGAAACAGCGAGGGTGCATCTGTGAAGGAGAAATACAGGTTTAAACTCTTAATGGACCAAAAATTAACCTAATAGTATGTTCCAAGAAAATTGAGTCTGAAAGGCAAGAGGGAAGAGGAAACAGTGTTTGGTTGCTGTTGAAATAGTCCTGACATAGGCTACACATGCATCATATTTTAAATTATTAGAATATAAAACTGCCTGGAAAAATGAACAAAAAATATATGCAGCAACATGAATAAAGTAAAATGTAATAACCTAGCAGCTGAAATCTACCTAATTTTTCATTTCAAGCCTTCTCATTTTCCCTGTCTCCTGTCTATGATTTGCTCTCTTCTGTGCATTCCCCAAAACCCACCCTTCCATCTCCTGCATCTTTCCTTTTCCACTTTCTTTTAAGTGGTCATATAGCCCAACAGCAAAACCCACCTTTGCCCAGGGTTTGGAGAGTCTGTTTCTGTGCCTGTGCGTATGTACAAAGCATGTGGGGACTGAAAACAGTGTTCTACTCTCAAGTACCACTTGCCACACCCAAAGCTCCAGCCTCCCACATTTAAGAGTCCAGCTGTATGAGAACCACTCCTCTAGCTTAGATAAGTGTTTTAGCATTTCCTAGGTAATGCTCTACTTCACACGTACTAAGAGTTTAGAGATGCTTATGAGAGACTGATCTTTCATTTTTTAATTCATAATTGCCATGTCAAATGTATCAACTGTATTAGCAATTTTATCAATAGTAGAACTCTGCTAGTCCACATTAATTGCTAAGAGTTCTACTGCAAATTAGCGAGAAAGCAAACAAAATGCATCAGAGAATTTTTCACTTGACCACAGCTCAACTCAAGAGGAACCCTGTTCATTTATTTGACCAATGCAGTTTACATGTCTTTAGAGACCTCTGTAATGATCTAGCAAAAGATACTATTTAGTGTGTTTTGTGAAGTAGCGAAAGTCTCAGAAACGTGAGGCCTCTCTGCCACACACTATTAAATCTTTGCTGAGAAATTGGGAGAGACATTAGCCCTCTGCGTGTGCAAATCATGCAGTGTATGCATTAGCAAAGTGAAAATTATTCACTTGCATTAACAATCCAGGGGATGATTTCTTCTACCCGCTGAAAGACTCCTGTCAGCTCTGCATCTCCTAAGCCCTAAAACACTGCCATCTTTCCCTTTCCATAAATCATTCCAGTCCTCACCATGCACAATTCCAGTCCTCACCATGCACAGTTCCCCTTTCCTTCCCATGGCTCACACACACAGTATCCGCCTGAACTATCCTCTGCAGATAAGAATAAAGCTTAAAATCAATTGCACACCCATTTATCTCACTAAAGGTTACCCCTGGCACTACTTGTCCCCCTAGTCAACAGCCTCAGCAGTGAGGTCACAGATTGAACAGGCCAAAGGGACTGAACTATCCTCCTCTATCTCTAGGGATAGTGCCTCCAGGCCAGAGGGAAAGTGTCTTTTAGTTCAGCAACATGAGCTTCACTAGACAAAGGGGCTACACATAGCAATGTGGGAGAAGAAATACTTTCATATGTGAGGATGACAAAAGGACTGTAATGAGTGCTGGCTATTTGATGAGAGCCTATAACCTGATTGTGTCTCAGGAATTACTAACAGGGTGACCCCAACCACAATGGATATCTTTTTATTTATAAGCAAAACAATACAGCTAGCTATTAATAGCAAGCACATGCAGGCAATGCTCCCTGGATTCAGTGAACGTCTTTGCGGGCCCTTTTAGCTCAATATTCCAATTCCAAAAAACAAAAACAAAAAAGCAGCCTTTAGTTATAGTGACTTCCTGCCTTTCCCTGGGAGGAGCTACGCAATGGGAAAAACTGCTAAGGGCATTTTACCCTTAAAAATAACAAACCCTGCCACACTCCATATGATTTGTTTGTTTGTTCTTAAATCCCTTCTCTCTCTTAACAAAGCTCTGCTAAAACAGCACAAAGTCCATTGTGCTCTCCTGCTCCTTCCCTCCCCGCTCCGAATACCACAGTGACTAAATACGAGTTCTCCTTTAAATAAAACAACAACCACTAAAAAAAATAATGCAAAGCACTGAAGCAATCATGAGACTCCTTGTGCATATTTGGCTGGTGGAAATAGCTGGAACTCCCTCTCCTTTGGCTTGAGCCTGTAAGCATCTGAGGTTTTGAAACTACGATCTAAACCAGCTTTTCTGCTTTTTAAACAGCCTTGCTCTGGTTCCACAGAACAGGCACAAAGGTCGTAAGAAAGCATCTGGTGGCTTTTTTTTTTTTTAGATAGCCCAAATTTTTATTTACAGCCCGCTTAACTCATTCCAACGGTTGCTCGACTCCTTGCTAATCTTTTCTGTATACATGGTGAAGGAATGGCCAGGTACGGTCTCCTATCCCTGAAGCTGGCACGTGAACAGCTCAGTCACTCTGGGTGGTGTTTTCACTTCTTTAAACACTAACCAATGAGCTCTAGGGCAATTATGAGGGCAGATTATAGGCCACCCCATCACTGAAATCAAAACTTTACCAAACCCTCTGCCCCAAAACGTTTCAAGGTGACCTAAGCACTGGCAGTATGATGAATCAGGCTGCATAGGGACAATATATTTGATGTGGCGATGTAGTCTACCATATCACTGTGATAACTTTGATCTCCTTACAATTTTGATTTGCTTTTAACTCCCATTACTATGGCTTCTCCATTGCAACCCCTGTACAACAATCACTTATTAACCTGCCATTGGAAGCAATGGTACATTTTCATCAGCACAGCACGTGCATTCTATCTAAAACAACGACACAGCAATGAAGTGGTTAATGAAGACTGAAGCACCACAAATGCTGAGTGATCATATACAGCAGTCAGAAAGCTAGGATTTCTTTCCTACTGCATCTTCTCCATGTCCTTCTTTGCATTAATGATTCTTTCACACATAGGTTTTCAGTTACCGGAATGCAGTCAGATCCGACTCAAGACGCCACACACATAAGAAATTTTTCTCGGACTATTAACTTTTAGGGATGGTGGAAAAAAGAAAGTATATCAAAGCCATACACTTACTTTGCCAAGTGGTTCGTGAGCATCTGCAGCATCTGTCTGTTTTTTTCTGGGAGCCGATGAACAAGGTTGTGGATCTCTGAGATTCTGGACTCTTGATTCTCCAGCTCTGCATTGGGAAACAAGAAACTATTCCATCTGCTACCTGCTTTTTTTAATAAAAACCACCCAGATCAGGACAGAGATTCAATCAGAGATGTAGGTGTCTTCAATACAGCCGGGTAGTAAATGGTTCGCCAATCCCGTGAAGATTTTCAAGATTTCAGAGATCAGAAGAATGGCCAATAGCCGAGCTACAGAGTCAGTCTCTGTCTCTCAATCCCTCCTGTTGGACCTGTTCCATTTAGGATAAATAATTAAATATTTGTTGCACCAGACAGACTGGGCACTCAACTGAGATGCAGGTGACTCAGGTTTAAGTCCATCTTGCGGGGAATATTTAAATTATTTATACTAAGCGGAACAGTTCCCACAGGAGAGAGTGAAATTAGCAGAGGAAGAACTTGAACCTGGACCTTCCACATTGTAATCACCAGGCTACAGGCTATTCTGGGAGGTGATGGGGAACGTCTGTCTCTGTTTCCCCTCTCCCCTCCCCTCGGTTCTGGATTTGAGAAACCTTCCTGATCAAACCTTCGTCAGATCTAGCACATTTCCATGAGAAATTTTGGTTGTGGCAATTGACATTTTCCAACAAAAAACAGTTGTAGAAAAATTCCTTGACCAGCTCTAGCTTGAAGCCCTGGTTTTGCATCATCTCTCTATTCAGCTGCACTGTGGGGCCTCAAAATTCTAAGGTTTCTTTTTACCCATGTAGTCTCCCATTACGAATACGAGTGTCTAAAAAAAAGGGACACGCAAACCAAAGGGGGTGAACTAAAGTACTGAGGATGGAGGCTGACAAAATGCCAAGCAAAGCCAAGGCACTTGCGACCGGAGAACAGGCTGATTGTAATTCAAGTGGCTACCATTTGGCTTGTTTCAACACAGAAAGCACCTGAATGTGCTTGTATGATAAATGTTCAATCTCCATAAGGGTAACTTTAGCCCGATAACTGGAAAGGTTTTGACAACTGGTCATCCTTATTTCATTCACAAAAGTGGAAATATCTTAATATTTGCATTTCATTTATAGCATGAGGCCTTTGGTGATAAAATCATTGGAAGCCACCTTATTAAAAGCCCTCCATTGGGTATTTCATCCTCCCTTTCCCTTCTAGAAAGGGCAGGTTCAAATGGAGTCAGTTCAGCACATAAATGTACCAAATGAAATACTAGCAATATCAGCAGCTACATACCTGGTTCTTGTTTTGAGATTCAAGGATGCTAAACTCTTTACAAACAATTAACTTAACCTCACAATGGCCCTGTGAGTTTAGAAGGCAACACCCAACCTCACAGAAATAAATCTGAAACATGGAGAATTTGAGTGATTTGCCCAAGGTCAGTGACAGTGTTGAAATAAGGGAACTGGAGTCCTGATTCCTGGTCCCAAACGCCATTCAATACCTCAGAACAGCACTGAACAGCTTCAGATCTACCAAGGTCTGCAACTTAAATCCACACACCAAACAGAGCCCATACCTCATACAGTGCACTTAATGAGCAACTATTCAATATTTTGATTTCTCCTCGTTGAACAATGTGTGGCCCCAGGACTTGTTTACTGAGCACTATTCCCTCTCTGTACTGAAGATAGAATTGTTCATTTCTTCATAGACTTTTCTCTTTATAGACTCATCACTTCATTTCCGAGTGCTTTTCAAATATTAGTGAACTTATTTTCGTTACACTCCTGTGAGGTGAGGGGGTGGAGCATGCCTATACCAGATGAATCTTTGGCGAATTTAGAGGCTAAAATCTAAAAAGTCTCCACTGAGCATGTAAGAGCTACAATTTCTGAAAGGCTTACAACTTGGCTAAATGTGGGCAGATTTTCATAGGGAGAGCAAAAAGTCACAACCCTGACACAAAAGCCACCGACTGACATCCCTTATCAAATTTCAAGTCCTCCTAAAAAGTATGGTGGCACTAGAGCTTTTGAAAGAAAAGGTAACCAGGACTTTTTAGCCTGGGCAAAAAAACCACCTTATTTTTCCCTTGCCTCATTCTCAGAAATGCAGCACCCATTTTAGCTGAAATTTTCCAAAAAAAATCAGCCCGAGGTACACACTTCATGGCAAATTTGTGCTCAAACTGTTAAGTGTGACAAAATTATAGGCAACTGAAAACAGGGGCTAAAAATGGGAAGTGACAGGCAATCTCAGTAGGTGGTTGTAGCAACCCTTCCTATAACTGTAGTAGGAATTTGGTATGCATCTGTGTTCTATAATGAGACTTCAATGACTAACATCCACTTGTCACTATCTCTGCTTAAATGAGTGGGGGATTCATTTCATGGAGCATCTCCACTGCAATTAGAACCAAACTGCTACCTAACAGCTGATCAGAACTATGAACCTCAATGGTAAAACAGTAGGACTACTGAAAAGCAGTGGAAGAAAGGATGATAGAGAGAGACTTCTGAAGATAGCACAGATTGAATTAGATTAATGGAGAAGCGCTGCCTAATAAGTGCTACTGTCACCTGTAAATCTGATCTACACGCAGATTTCATACTGATAGCTATTTTGATTAGGATGCGTGATTTTTTTAACTGAAGTAGTTATTGTGATACAACCCCTAGTGGGAGCACAGTTGTACTGATACGAAGGTGCTATGCGGAAATCAGCTATACCAGTATAAGCACTTTTATACTGGTATAGCTGCATCCACACTAGAATTGTACTGCTTTAATTATACCAGTATAATTAAAGTGGTACAACTTATGTTCGTGAAGCCCTAGACATCAGTGTTATAAATAAGGTTAAGATTTTGTCATGGGGGTATTTTAGTAAAAGTCATGGACAGATCGCAGGCAATAAACAAAAATTCACGGAATCCTGCAACCTCTCTGTGACTTTTACTAAAACTACCCCAGGGGGCAGAAGGGGGAGGAAAGACTAACAGTCGGAACTTGCTGGAGGCTGACCGCTGGCCACTGCTCCAGCTTCACCACTCCTCCTGCGATGCTGACCCAGCCCGGCCGCTGCTCCTGTGGTGGTAGGTGACCACTGGTCCCAGGGGCTACTCTGGACCTGACCGCTGCTCCTGCTCCAGCTTCAGGGGCTGACCCGGTCCCGAGCTTTTGCTCCGGAGGTGGCGGCCACTGCTCCAGCGGCCCTGGGGGCTGACCATGGAGTGGAAAACACAGTAGTGACTACACACCACACAACAAAAACACTAACCCAGGAACCAAACCCTGCAACAAACCCTGGTGCCAACTCTGTCTGCTTATCTATTCAAGGGACACCAATATAGGACCTAACCACATCAGCCACACCATCAGGGGCTCGTTCACCTGCACATCTACCAATGTGATATATGCCATCATGTGCCAGCAATGCCCCTCTGCCATGTACATTGGCCAAACCGGACAGTCTCTATGCAAAAGAATAAATGGATACAAATCTGACATCAGGAATTGTAACATTCAAAAACCGGTAGGAGAACACGTCAGTCTCCCTGGTCACTCAATAACAGACTTAAAAGTGGCAATTCAACAAAAAAACCTTCAAAAACAGACTCCAACAAGAAACTGCAGAACTGGAATTAATTTGTAAACTGGACACCATCAAATTAGGCCTGAATAAAGACTGGGAGTGGGTAGGTCATTACAAAAACTAATTTCCCCCTACTGATACTCACACCTTCTTGTCAACTGTTTGAAATGAGCCACCCTCATTACCACTACAAAAGTGATTTTTCCTCCCTTGGTATTCTACTGTTAATTGAATTGTCTCATTAGCACTGACCCTCCCACTTGGTAAGGCAACTCCCATCTTTTCATGTAGTGAGTATATATACACCTGCTACTGTATTTTCCACTCCATGCATCTGATGAAGTGGGTTTTAGCCCATGAAAGCTTATGCCCCCCAAAATGTGTTAGTCTTTAAGGTGCCACAAGGACTCCTCATTGTTTTTGCTGATACAGACTAACACGGCTACCACTCTGAAACTTGTCACCATACTTAAAGAGTATCAATGGTTTGCTGTCAAACGGGGAGGGAGCTGGTCAGGCAGATCTAAGGGGACCTGCAGGGCTTTGTCCTGGGTCTGGTACTATTCAATATTTTCATTGATGACTTGGATAGCTTGGAGTTTGGAGTGGAGAGCATGTTTATAAAATTTGCAGATGACACCAAGCTGGGAGAGGTTTCTAGTGCTTTGGAGGCTTAGAATTCAAAATGACCTTCACAAATTGGAGAATTTGTTGGAAATTGTTGGAATTTGTTGGAAAACAAGAAGAATTTCAATAAATACAAGTGCAAAGCACTGCACTTAGGGAGAAGAAAATCCAATGCACAAGTACAAAATGGGGATATAACTAGCTAGGTACTGCTGAAAAGGATCTGGGGTTATAGTGGGTCACAGATTGAATATGAATCAACAATGTGATGTTGTTGCTAAAAAAAGATATTATTCTGCGGTGTATGAACAGGAATGCGTCATATTTAAGACATGGGAGGTAATTGTCCTGCTCTACTTGGCACTGGCGAGGCCTCAGCTGGAGAAATGTGTCCAGTTCTGTGTGCCACACTAGGAAAGATGCGGACAAACTGGAAAGAGTACAGAGGCTGGCAAAAAAAAAAAAAACAAGGATAAAAGGTTTAGAAAACCAGACTTGTGAGGAAAGGTTAAAACTGAGGGGGAGCCTGATAACCATCTTTAAATATGTTACGGTCTGTTATAAAGAGGATGGTGATCAACTGTTCTCTGTGTCTACTGAAGGTAGGACAAGAAGTAATTGGCTTAATGTGCAGGAAAGCAGATTTAGGTTAAATATTGGGAAAATCTTTCCAAACTACCAGAATAGTTGAGCATTGGAACAGGCTTCCAAGGGAGGTTGTGGAGTTTTTAAAAACAGGTTAGACAAACACCTGTCAGGGTTGGTCTAGGTTTATTTGGCCCTGCCTCAGCCTAGAGGTCTGGATTAGATGATCTCATGGTCCCTTCCACCCATACACAGCTATGCTTTCATGACATTAGGACTGAAAAATACAACTAATTAGAACTCCAATAACCCATCTGTGGTACCAATATGCTTTCCTCCCACTTCCCATCCACCAGCATCTAGACTCTTTAAAAAAAAAAAAAAAAAAAAAAAAAAAAAAAAAAAGTACACCCAACAACATGCACCTTGCATCTCAATTCCGATTTTGTTTTACAGCATTTACCAAAGTCTGTCTTGCATCAGGAGTTCAGTGGGAGAAAACTGGCGTTGGGGTTACATTCGGTTGTTTGCAAAGGAATTTTTCTCTTTAGAAGGTTGTGACAAGCACACATGCACAAAAACTTACTTGCTGCTTTGATGAAGCTTCTTTGAAACTGGTACATCATGAGCGGTCCAGGGAGCATTCTGGAATAGGAATAGGAAAACATACACAATTGAGCAATAAAATAATCACTGAAAAGCAGCTTGGAGTCTGCTGTTCCCATAAACCCATTCTTAAATCATAAAGGACACAGCTAAGCAATACCAACTTTCCTAACTAGTTTCCTCTCATCAGAAAAAACATAATATACAGAGGGGCCTTTTTTTTGTCTTCCTTTCCTCTCTTTAATTGAATCAACTACCACTTCAGAATTACCAAGATATATAAAAGAAATAACACAGGCCAAACCTCCCTATAAATTCTTAAAACCTTGTATTATATATAAACAAAATACTAAGTGACTCGATGTTAAAATGTGTCACAGAAAACAGCACTAAAATTCTAACGATCATCATTTCCATAATGAATTTTCCACATCCACCCATGCCTTGGAAATCTTAATATGTATTTTGAAGGAAAGCTTGTGTAAACTTTGGTGCTGATGAAAACGAGAGACCAAGAGCACTGGCTAAAGCTATGCATGGCACATGGTAGTGCTGTGCTAATTCTCTGTGCAGATCTTAAAATGGATCACAATCCTGTCCTGCAGCTTCTCTGATATTTTAGTCATGGGCTTCTCTCAGATTTGCCTATATACTTCAGTCCTGACCTGTGAAATGACCTACTATTCCAGTCCTGTGTCTCATACTCTCACTTTATTCCTGTGCTAACCGTTCAGAAACTCTCTGGAGCAAAGATTGCCATTTATGCAAAGTTATGTGCTGGCTTTGTGACCTTCCAGGCTGACATTGACCAACCTAACTACATTTGTCATCCACGTTGGACTTTGTTTCATTTTCTTATGCTTTAAAAATACGGACATGGCAGGTAGCAGCATGTTCGGCATAACGGAATAGCTATTGCTACTTGCAAACTAATGGGTATCCCTCTTTTTGGATTAGGAACCACCAGTCTGTGAACAGCTCATCCCATCTCTAATATTACCTGTCAATGCATAATGCAATGCAATTAAAATGAAGGTTAGGGATGCGAAGGGGCCCATAATTAGAAGTTTGTAGTTTATTCATTACTGACAAATCCTTGCATATCTTTATTACTAAATAACTAACAGGAAGAAATTAATTTTAAGGCGGTACCAAAGGAAATAGTGTGATGTTGGCTCTAACATTCCTCTCCACAGTATCAGTTTTCTTTCTCTGAACTAGTGCTTCAGTAAATGATGTTACATGTTATACTTATACAATAATAGAAGATAACCCAATTGTAACAATGGCATCAATTTTCGTGTGGTTGGACTGTACCCACATGTACAGTTCTATGCCTAGATATCAAAGAAAGCCTTATGAATTTTCATGGTCCTTTTGGAAAAACAAACTAACACTGAACTTTCTTCCACTAAGCCATCAGGACAACAGATTTGCTAGACAGCAGCATACTGGAATGCATTGTGTCTTCGCTTACAGGGAAAAGCCTGAATCAAGAGACAAACTTAACAGTAAGATACGTAAGAATAAGCTTTCATAAGTTACGGCTGTACCACCTGAGTAGGGCCATGAAAAACACGTCATGGACTGTGAAATCTGGTCTCCCCCCGTGAAATCTGGTCTTTTGTGTACTTTTACCCTATACTATACAGATGTCACAGGGGAGACCAGTGTTTATCAAATTGGGGGTCCTGACCCAAAAGGGAGTTGCGGGGGGTCACAAAGTTATTTTAGGGGAGGTAACAGTATTGCCACCCTTATTTCTGCGCTGCCTTCAGAGCTGGGTGGCCGGAGAGTGGCGGCTGCTGTCTGATGGTTCAGCTCTGCATGCAGCAGCTCCGCAGTAAAAGACGGCGATACCATACCAGGCCATGCTTACTTCTGCACTGCTGCTGGCAGCGGCTCTGCCTTCAGAGCTGGGCTCCCGGCCTGCAGCCACCGCTCTCCAGCTGCCCAGCTCTGAAGGCAGCGCTGCCGCCAGCGGCAGGAGCGTAAAAGTAAGGGTAGCCATACGCAATCCCACCTACAATAACCTTGTGACCTTCCCCCCAACTCCTTTTTGGGTCAGGACCCCTACAATTACAAGGCCAAATTTCAGATTAAAATCATGAAATTTATGATTTTTTAAATCCTATGACCGTGAAATTGACCAAAATAGAACCTACACATTAGCATTTGTACAGTATTCAGTAAACTCCCAAAGTCCTGCCCAAGCATGCATGGGGTTCAGTGGAAAAGCCAAGGTGAATTCTTTAAGAGCAGTCTTTTCCTTAGTTATTTTAAACTCATTCCCCTGTCAAGAAACTTGGGTAGTGGGTGAGGCTATCCCCAGGACACTACAGAACACACTTGTGGAGACATATAACACAGGAGGCGTTTCTCCCCTACCTCAAGTAAGTTTTCAGTGCACTGGTGATAGTCTTTATCTCCCACT
The DNA here is from genome assembly GCF_013100865.1 of Trachemys scripta elegans. Taxonomy (NCBI): domain Eukaryota; kingdom Metazoa; phylum Chordata; order Testudines; family Emydidae; genus Trachemys; species Trachemys scripta. Next base: position 15,959,650 of record NC_048305.1, on the reverse strand, counting down.
CAGCACAGATGTCCGTTTCTGTTTCAGAGGCTGTTTTGGGATCTAGGGAAGAAAGGCAACAAAAGAATGAGTGGCTCAAAGAGAACACATTAAACAACGTAATCATCTCCAAAGTTACTCCTGTGGGGTTAGCTCTGAAGGAAAATCCCACTGCCCAGTTTCTCAATGGTGTCTCCAAATAAGCAACACCAGCAAATACTTTTGAGCCTTGAGAGCTGTTCCTGCTTACAAGGATATGGATGAAGACGGTGACCGCAGGTTGGACACTAGGACTCACTTACATATGTTCAAAAGCAAAAAGAAGAGGTACTCATCACTCATGAGTGATGGGACCAATGCTTTTGTTTCAAGCGTGATAATAAAAAAGGTTTCAAGACACTGCTGTGCTTAGATACTACAGTGATGGAAGCAGAACAATATCAGACAGAGTCAGACAGACTAGACACACGCCGTTTAATGTAGACTTTGGGACATAATTGCAGCATAAATAAATACATCAAAATAATATAAGGACAATGGCAGCAAGGCATGCCTAAATGACTGGCAAGTGATTTGGGCACACAGCAGTACAAATTAGTGGTGGGGAACGCACAGTGACCACTAGTAACCAGGGCCAGCTGTATCATACAATTAAAGCAGGCAAGTGCCTATGGCAACAAAATAACAGGGGCAATAGGACATTCAATAACTGTGTGCATATGACACTGCTGGCTGCGAAAGGCAGGCATTTGCTTGCTTGCCCAGGGCAGAACCACCACTAGACCTAGCCCTGCTGGCAACTGAGGAAATTATACATGCGCTTGACCCCCTTTGTTCTGCAGCTGGAGTAAAAGGAGGAAACAAAGTTGTCGCACACAGCACTACATAGCAGGACATTGGCACAGCAGCGTGTCAGCAAATGATCCACTGTGTCACTTGACCTGGTAGACCCTAGCTTGCCACTCCAGAAACCTGTTGCCAGATGAGTGTTTTTGCCAGCCTGACGTTTGCTGCTAGAAGATGGAGGGAGAACTCCGGCCATAAAGTTCCCATTGGCTTGCAAAAGCAGGAACATCTGCAAACATCCTCAGGGGCCCTGCTGGCAGAGTTCTACAGCAAGGAAGCTTGTACGTGGTCAGCTTTCTCTATAGGTATACGCGTAATGGAGAATGTAGGGTATTCTTGTTTACTTTATTTGTATCATGGTGAGGGGAGAAATACCAAACCCTATTTTTAAATGTTGTAGAGCAATGAGTCTGGGAAGGCAGCACGGGGCGGGCGGGTTATCGGCTTAGAAAAATCATATTTTGGTTTGTTTTTTCACCTCTGGCCTCTTGATGTCATTCTATTAGTTTCCTACATCCTCTTCTCAGCAGACCGTTCCTTGGCATCCTTAAAGATTTTTTAAATGTCTGATTCATCCCTCCCCATCCCTGGAGTCACATGCAGAGATTTACAAAAACTTCTGAACTTCCACAACATGAGCAAGCCCTGGAGAGATGTCAAATATTACTTCAACTCTCTTAATTCTAGGGTCAATCTCGCTCAAACAGCAAGACAACAGAAGACAGAGCCTGGCTCTAAGTGAGAAGAAATTGGCAAGTTTCACATGTGCAAGCCATTGCATGAACCACATCTAGTAAACCAGCTATTTAGCCTTCTCCTACGCCAGGCCTCCAACCAAACAAACGTTATGTAACATTACAGAGAAGAAAAAAAAGACTCAAATAACAGTCAGGCTAGAAGGCTTTTTATAGCAATATGAGGCAAGTTTCTCAGAGCTTAAGCACATCCATTTTAATATACTTCATTTCCAGGCCAGCCTGTCCAGAGACTCCTGAGCAATCTTTGTTTTCAAAAAGGGCTGCCAATTTCTGCACCTCCCTGTCGATCTCTCTGGTATGCTGGGAGTTCGACTCTTCTGATCCTCAGAGCCTACCTGGGAACAAATTAAACACTTCTGGCAGTCTCTAAGTGCTGTATGTTCATATTCATATCAGCAGTTTCCTTTCCCACGCTGATCCTTGCCCTCCACATGTGCATGCATGCCTCTGCCCTGGGCAGCTTTAACTCTGCCCTTCACCTTCTAATTCCTGATGTTGCAGCCACCATCTTTGCCCAAGAAGGGTTAGTTCAGACTCAGGAGCTCTTCCAGGCACTCACTGGGCTCAACACTTAGCAGCCCAGAAAGTGAGACGCCTAAGCTAGGAGCGGCAGCCAACCTCCTGCTTGGCAGTGCAAAGTACTAACCACCAGGCCTGCCCCCGGGCTGTTTTTAACTTTGAGAGTCCCAAATCCACACATTCCTTCACATGCCACCATGAAAGCACAGGAGGAGAGATGATCCATTGCACCAGTCAGAGAGGGGAAAAAACCGCTGCGCAAACTGTGGCCAGATCAGAGTGAACCAGCAGCTCACCTTTTATGTCAAGGTGCTCATTTTCCCAAGGCTTCTCCAGCTACGCCGTGGTGAGTGGCTACTCTCCAGCCCTTTCCTCTGGCCAAAGAGACATACAAAAACATCTTCCTCCGGCTTGCCTGGACACACACGGAGGGAACCCAATGAGGCTGTGGATGGCTGCCTTCCTCCAGCCCACAAAGACCAACTGTCCACTATTACCTCCCTGCCAAAGGAATGCTCCTTCCCCACTGGCAGCTCCTAGGGCCGGCTGCATATAGCACTAACAGAGCCTGGTTCGGCCCTGAAGACGAAGGGAACATGTGGCAATGCTGTTTTCCTTCTGGGTCCTCAGCACTGTGACTGCCTCTGTTTTCACTGGCGCAACTACCTGCCACTCATGGAGACTGCCAGGTTTGGCTCCCCCAACCCAGCAGGGACCAGGAAGACTGTGGAAGCAGCTTGGCGCACACACCCACACACGACAGGTAAATGAACGGCTGTAAATGGTTCTTCCACACCCTCTGCTGGATGATTTTAGGAGAGGCTTTCCCAGGCTCTGTGGGAAAGCGTGGCCCAGTTATCCCCAACCCAGACAGGCTGCTACACTTGGCATCATGAGGGCTCAAATAAGAGGCCATCAGTGGAGACCCTCTTGGCTCCTCGGCAGTGTAGAAACACAGGGAGCGATTCTGTGCTGCACCTTGTAGAGACACAATATAAACTTTGCAATTGGGTGGAAAGAGTTGGGGGACTGGGGAGGTAAGTGGCTTAAAAGTCATTTTGCATGGGCTGCTTCAGGAGCTGAAATGGCTCCCAAAGTAACTTAGCCACTCAACCCAATCTGCTGAGAACCTCTGTAGTACACAGCACCTTCCCCACCCCCACCATCTGCAGACCCTGGCCTACCCCCTACACTGGCCTTTATGGGGCATTCATTTTGCGGTCTTCACAATGTCTCTGTCAGGGGAATTCTCTAGTTGGCTATGCGGCCTGACACCGCAACAACATATGGGGGCCAAAATGGGTTTTGAGCTCAATATGGTGCACCTATCAGGAGTGAAGGAGCCTGTTCATTTATTCTATTTTTATTTTTAAGCACTACTTACTCCTCTCCTTCCCCTCATCTCCTCCGTGGGCCTCCCTTCCCTTTGTGTATTTCTATTTAAAATTACTGTTAAGAAACAAACAAACAAACAAAACAAAACACATGCAGCTGTTCTGCACGGAGTGAATACGAGGCTTTGGCCAGCAAAATGTTTACTTCCAAAACCCAAGATCTGAAACAACTGCAGAGGAAGTTGTGCTTTTAGAAACCTGGAGTCATGCTGCCTCTTCTCTGATCTCTGTAAGCTTCCAACTAGATCAGGAAGCGAGGGCTGTTTCGAAGTCACTGTTTGTAGTCAGACAATATTTAAGGCAGTATTTTATCAGTTTCTGTAGAAGCTCTGGTGAAACATCCTAATGCCATTACAGTAAAATAACGATTGAAAAAGGCAGGAACCATTTTTTCTTCCTGCAGACTTCTAGCATTTTGTACTTCAGTGCTACAGGGCTAAAGGATTGCTCAAATCAGTTACCGTCAGGTGGCTGTTCAGTGACCTACGTGAAGTGAGTGGGCATTTTCAGTCCAGTTCCTAGCAGACAACTGTCCATGTTCCAGAGATCATCATGACAACTGTCACTGACAATTAAAACCAAATGACATTAAAAACCACCATTACGTTTGCATTAATTGGCACCGTGGTGGTAACCCAGGTAAACGCTCAGGTATGGAATCTGCACAATGAGTGAAGATCTTGGCTCTTCCAGGTAAGGATCAAAAAGCATTGTCTGGTCACTCTTTGAGAAGGGGAAAGCCATGAATAAGTTCCTCTTGCAGGCACAAGTACATGCTTCCTGTTGCTTTTGTGCTTGTTTGCATTCCATTTCTGAGTTCATTTATTGTCTAATTTAATTCTCAATTTCTTAACGATTGGTAGGTGAATTTGACTATATTAATTTCCTATATTAATTGAAGAGTGATAAATAAAACCCTAGGCCTTGATTACAAGCTCGGGACACTGACTGCAAACAACCCAGATATGCATGAGAATAGAAAGTGAGCCTGATCTGACAATGGGAGTCTTTCCATTTATCTCAGTGAAAACTGGAGCAGGTCTTTTTGATGCAATTGAAAAAGTGCTTGACTGCCAGCCTGCAGGAAACATAGAATTCCGAAGCATATAATGACTAGTAAAGTCAAACAGCACGCTACTGGGTGCAGCTGATTACCCTCTATCATTCCCTGGATTCAACTCAATGGTTACTTTTTCTGCACTCATTTAAAATATGTTCCTGAATTTTAAAACAATAGGTAAAAACTGTGCAATTTTGAAAGCAATTAAAAGTTTGTATTGAAAAAGAGTTCGGGTTTCCTTCATGGCCATGGGTTTATTTTAAAGAAAAAAAACATCAAAAGGGGTAGTGAAAAAGATAAACATTCAAAAAAAATCTGTATTAATGACAAAAATCAAGTGTGTGTCACACAGACATCACACAAACAAACACAATCCTTCCTAATCAGTTTCAGTGTGACTTGCCATCTGACTTGCTTTTTAAAAGGAGACAATTTTTATTGGTTAAAAATAACTTGATATGGTCACAATGTGCAGAAGTTAAAGGTTTTTTATATCAGTGCAACTTAGAGAAGACTCAGCAAGATGTATGTTCAGACAAACACAGCAAAGATGAATGTGAACAATAACGGGAAGTAGAAGCATGAACATTTCTTCTTCTATGAACCCCTCATCACAACAGACATGGAAGAGGTCAACTTGTCCGCCCCCACCACCATACCAGCCAATGCAAGATCCTTTCCCATGCACATTTACTAGGGGTTTGTCCTGCCTAAGCATAAACGTCCCACAACATGGAGCTTCCACTGCGTCCCAGCTGTTATGAATAAGCAAACGGACAGATTGATATTTTGATTTAAAGGATCACGTGGTGGTCGTCTGAAGAAAAACAAGGCAGCCCCAAACACAACAAATTCCAAGATCAGCAGAAGTCAGGATGTGGGTTTCGTTTTGGGTTTTTTTGTAGACAATAGCACTGGTGACTGAGAGGAACTGCGAGGCATCATCTCCAATCCTGAGTCTGCCCACCCAGGCATAGATTTATACGATCTGAAGAAAAACCAGAGAACAACTCCCATGGCACAGAGAATCAAGTTAGCTGGGGTCGCAAACGTTCAGCTTGATGTTAAGTTAAATGACTAAGAATGATTAAACCCTGGAAAAAACAAGCACTCTGATGGAAATACAGCGAGACACTTGCATACAATGGCACAGCTGCTCCCCAGAGGCTGATTCTTCCAGATGGTGTCTGAAATGCCGATTAGCCTATCCAATGACATCTTTCCCAGAAGTACTGCAGCCAATGTTGCAGAATGTCTTTAGTAAATTTCTGGGAGATGTAAGGGGGAGGGGAACAGTACTAGTCACCGCTGCTGTTATTTCAATTCCTCACCACTTTCTCTATGATAAATACAATCATGTACTAATTTTAATCACCACTTGGGTGACATTAAGATGGTTTCAAAAACAGCCATAAAGGTGTTTCATCATGGCTATAGGAAACCCCACTCACCATTGACTACATTGGCAAGGATCAGTAGGATCACTCAATATGTTATACTCCACCATGTATATAAGGCGCCTCTAAAGAACAGATTTGCATGCTGGTTCTATTACTATCCTGTGTTTGTGTGCATGTCTGAATACAATGCTTCAAAAACAGCTGTGCTTGATAAATAAGTAACTCTTTGGAGACATTTAATGGCAGGGGCTAAAGAAATATAAACACTTTACAAATGTTGATGAATTAAGCCTCAAAAGAACCCTGACAGAGAGGTATTCACCATTTCACCAGTAGGGAAACTGAGGAGCAAATCATTTGCCTTTGGTACACAAGTCCCACAGCAAGAGCGTGGCAGGTACCGTATTTGAGTCTAATGCAGCTGCTGCCAATGCAAAGTGCTATCTGCAAATACCTCCAAGCTCTGAGCACAGAGCAGCACAGCACCTTCTATAGAAAAGGGTCACTCTGAAGGCCTCCACGGTAGTGTGCCACTTACACCAATCACTGCTCTCTGAAACCTGATCCACTTGCCATTTAATCTGTATGTGAATCATTAATGCTGACCACATTCATTTCTAAATATAACGGAAACCTGAAGTTGTAAGCAAAATCTGGCTCCTTAGCTCATGAGGTTTTGATCTGAATAGTCAACCTTTGAGCAGGATGTTGCTTTTACTTTAAACGCATGACGTCCTAAAAAAAAGGCAGGGAGGCGAACGAGGAGGGAGAGAAAAAGCAGAGCTCAGTTCGGCAGTCCCTTTACAGAGAGCTTGTGTCTGCCTGGAGGCTGGTACTCAGCAAAGATACTCCCCTTGGGTTCTGTTGTTAACATGAGGAGGTCAGGACATGCCCTTTTCCAGCCAGACAATAACAATATTGAAGAGCAACAGGGATTAAAATAAATGACCTTGCAACACCTACTTGGGTGACACCCCTAATCATCTAGCCTGCCAGCGAGCTTAGGCCTCATTACTATGCTTCAGACATCAGCAGCTAATGAAGACATGGCAGGCAAGACACAAACACTGACTAGATCACCACGTTGTGAGGCACGAGGCCAAAGACGGAGTGTCTTCAGCTACTAAGGAGATGATGCTTTTGGATGGTGGCCAAAACCTTTGATTCCTCTCAGCACTAAAGAACCCACAAAGGGCCAAATCCAGCCATCTGTTACAGCCAGGGAAACTTATACTGAAACAGATCTATTTGAGAGAGCAGAACAGAGGCCATGATTTGGCCCATTGTGTGGAGACAATAATTCCAAATGCGTTGATAGTTCTTAACACTAAGCATTCTGGTTAAAAAACAAAACAAAACAAAAAACCAGAAGTCCTGGCATATTAGATCAGATTGTGCGGTGGGTGCACTCAAAGTAGCAGTTTATGTTTGCCAGTGGCCAGTACATGATGCTTTTTTGAACCAGGCTGGCAAACGTATGACCCATGAGATAGATCCAGCCCAGATGATGTTGTTACCAGGGCCGCCCAGAGTGGGGGGCAAGTGGGGCAATTTGCCCCAGGCCCCGCAGGGGCCCCCACGAGACTATAGTAGTTTATAGTATTGCAAATTTTTTTTACGTAAGGGCCCCCCAAAATTGCTTTGCCCAGGCCCCCTGAATCCTCTGGGCGGCCCTGGTAGTTACATGGCCCATAGGACATATTCAGATTCTCCATAACCTATGATAACCTTTCATTAAAACAATAGCCTTATGGCTGCAGAGATAGGCTTCCAAATATGAACAGAGTGTGACTGAAGCAGTGGTGTCTGTCTTAGTCTGCAGGGAGCCTGGAACAATGACTTGCAGGTGTGACCGCCTCGGTCCCCTGTTAGCCTCATTGGACTATCAACTTTAAAGCACAATTATGAAATTTCAGTGTCAACATTAAACAAATTAATCACTGATCACTTTAGTGGCTAGCCTGGAGATAGGGGTGGGGATGAAGTACACAGGATTGGAAATTGGAGTTGTTGTAAGGAGAAAATGCAGAGGGGAAAAAGCGGAGGAGGATCAAAGATTGAGAAGGGGGAGAGAAACCAAGTGATGAATGTGACAATAAGGCACTGAACAAATAACTAAATATTCAATTACAGACATCTACTAGTTAGAGACACCTGCTAATTTATATTGGGCCTACCAGGCCCATGAGATGGGGTTGGAATGTTACCACGTTAACTGGCTGTTTACAACTTTTCTTAAGTGTTCTTGTCATGCATGTCTAGAGTGCTTGGCGCTCTGGGTGGGTATTTTTCCCTATGGAGTTATTAAAGCTAAAGCAATAAATGAAATTGTAAATCCAACTGAAACAGGGCTGAAAACCACATGCTTCAGCTTACAGCAGGTTACCTCTTTGGAAACCCATGTGGAAACATCCTCCTGTCATGGCTTCATTTCACATTTCAGAGCGAAAAAAAGTACTGAACTGCTCTCTTGTGTGCGCAGCTGTATGTGTTCTAAGTTCTGCTGCACTTTTGCATTGATATATCAACCTTAAACTCTTTGGCTCCTGTTGTACATTGCTACTGCCACATGAACAGGACCAGCAATAGGGGTATGTGGCATAGGTGGGTGCCTGAGACAGCAGACTTTCAATAGGTAGTGAAGAGAGGAATGCCCCTACCTTGATTCCAGAGAGTCACTCCCACACGCTGGCAGGGGCAGCAGCGGGTCAGCCATGACTGCTGATACTGCTGGCTGATAGGATGTGAATGTGAATGGGATTGAGGGACTTGCAACCCCTGAGGTTTGTGGCAGAGCAGAGTGGAGAGACAATGCCCCCCCACCTTGCTACATTAAATGAGATTTGGGGCCCAGAGGTCTGCACTGACCTCTGAAGTACTGTATCTCACTATTCAGTTGTGCTTGTCTTTAGTGTTCAAAACACCCAGGATTTGTAGCTCTCCATTCTTCATAGTGAGAGCAATGGAATTGTGAAAGCAGAAGGCAGACTGCAATGCAGAGGGGCTTAGCACAAAGTAGAAACTGGGAAGGAGATGGTGTCACATCATCAGGCTGTTCAGCATACATCACAGAGAGGAACAGTAGCCTTGAACTTCACACAGGCAAAACCTTTCCGAGGTGGGAGGGACGTCTGAAGACCTGACTAGGACTCTGTCTCAAGTGGACATTTTCAAAACACTGGGTTGGGCCTCCTTGGTCAGACACAGAGCCCTAACAATGTCAGCCCCTTTTGTCCTTCCCACATTCATCTACAGATAAAGAAGCTCTTCCAGAGGGGTCTATTGAAAAACCAGATGAAATTATGGAACAGTCACTGCCCCCCACAATCCCACAGCAGCTAAGCCCAACACACACACTTGCTATCCCCATCCAGTTAATCTACACTATTCCCTTCACACTCGGACCAACTGTTAGAATGGCTGTGTTGCAGTCTGATTGACAGCAGGGTTCTTTTATGACCTGCTATGGGGAAAGCTAATAACAAGAAAGGGGTTGGGGGGCAGGGATAAAATAATGCTGCTAGCAGTAAACATAGCTGGAGAGGAAAATTAGGTCTTAAGGGAGAGCAACTAGAGCCATGAGCAACATGAAATAAAGACAAAACTTGAGAGGGAGCATGTGGCAGGTATAGGAATAAAAACTAACAGCTATTTTTCTGAAGGTTATAGGCTGCATTTGGGAAGACTGCCAAGATTTGCAAAGCATATGAGTGAAGCACAAGCAACAGACCAGGTGAAATAAAAGCCCCTTTAAAGTGAATGCCCTACACAATTCCTAGTGTTCCGATCCCCGCACTCTCCTGACCTCTCACAGAACATGTTAATGAGAGTTTATTTCCCAAAGTGGAATTCCCACCCCAGGTTCTGGTATTTCGACAAAAGCCTCCACCACCAGGATTGGTAATAAGCTGCTTCCCTCTAATGCAGATTTGAGACACTTACCCATTAAGATACTCAATAGCTTTTGAACTCTGGAGTTTACTCCAACAATTCGGTAGAGCCCTTGCTCATTGATCCCTGGAAAAATAAAGAGGTTACTTAATTAGGGGAATGTTAAAAGAACTATTAACATTTCTTTCATTTCCTTGGCTTCGCTAATAGCTGCAGTAATTAAAGCTTCCACCAGCTGCATACAACACTCTCAACGTGGCTGTTATAGAAAGGGTTGAGATTTGGTTTTGACGTCTGGGTTTTTATGTATTTATTACAAAGTGTTGTCTCCTGATCAGCTCAGGAATCAGAGGTGCCTGTTCTCCGCACTAGTGGACAACAAGAAAGCATGGAAGCACCAGAAACAAATATCATTTGATTGGCAACGTGTGTGGGTGGGTTGAGGAGTCTGATGCTAAGACCTGCTGGTCAGGGACCGTGTCTTTCCATATGTCAGCAGAGTGTGCAGCACAATGTGATTCTGATCCAAAGTGAGGCTTATGGTAGTATAGAAATAAATAATACAGGACCTGACTAACTGGAGCTGAATGTCCCTCTAGTCTTACTGAAGGGAATGAGAGTTGAGGGCATTTTGATCTCTGCAGGTCTAAATAAATGTGTTAGCTTTGTTTCCCACCCCCTCCCTTTTTTTTTTTTTTTTTTTTTTTGAACCAGGGTTTTAATCACAGCCAGCATGTTATCTGAACAGAGTTTATACCATGGACAGCAGGAAAATCTCAATAATGCAAATTCTTTTTCTTCATTTTGGGCGTTGCAAACCTTCACCAGCCTGCAGCTCTTTAGTAACCACCCCATACTCTATGTCCTTAGGATCGGAGCCTCTACAGCACTGCAGTATGGCAAATACTCAGTTCCTAACAACACCCAATGTTCTGAATTCTCTCACAGGTAGGATGGAGAGCAATGGACTGGGACTCAGGAGAACTGGGTTCAAATCTGGATCAGCCACAGATTTCCTGTCTGACCATGGGCAAGTCACTTTCTCTTACCTGTGCCTATCCCACCTGTAAAATGGGGATGACATTTCTCTACCCCACAGGGGTACTGAGAATAAAATTCATATTTGTTTATGAACATTAAATTATACCCAAAATTAGATTTCAAATTAAATTCCGCTCCTAATTTTAAAAATCTAGCCCAACATTTCTTTGTTTATCCTTCTGTTCTTGATACTTGCTTAATACCTGCGTTCTCCAGTTAGTCAAGCTCAAGTACATGGCCAGCTAGGGCATCTGTGTGAGCCTCTAATGAGGTATATCAAACATGGGTCTCTGAGGGTTAATAAATCATTTCTGTGCACAAAAAGAGAAGGTAAGCACAGACCATGCTAAAAACAGATGCAAGACCTTCCCTAAAAACAAGGCCATCTGGTGAACTACTATACCTCTTGTTTCGACAGCATTTATGCATTTCCTGATAATGCTGAATCCGATATTATCCAACTGGGCAGCTGAAAGGAAAGAAAAAAATTGATGAAACACCTAGCAGTGGGGATGATTTCACCATGAGCACTCCATTCATCCAGCAGAATCATCTCCGAGAAACCCCCATGCTGTTCCAATCCTGGGCCTATCCACAGCTTTGCCAATGCATTTCACTCTTGACCTCTAATTCTAGTACCAGGTCCCTGCAGCGATGCAGGTTTGTGCGTGTTCACTGCATTCATTCAGGGCCAGGATGCTATCTCCTGTATGGGACTTCTGGCTGGGAGGTCTGTCAGTCTCTCTCGTTTGCCACAAGCCACATTATTTCAGATGACCAGTCTCTAAACATTCCACAAGTCCCCTACTTCACCTCCTACATCAGTGATTTCCTTCCTAATCTCCAACCAGCTGAAACATGATCGCTGTTGCTGGAGGGGTTGACTTTACCTTGAGGGTTTCCTCCTGTGTCAGACTTCTGTCTGCCTAGATATGTGTGGGGGGGAACTGAATTTCATGTTTTGCTTGTTTGTTTTTTTTAATTGTATGATAGGTTGATGCATTTTGATCGATGCCCTACAAAATGTGCTAAATAAGCAACTGGGGAAGGAAGAAAGGTGACCAAGGGGCCTACAAAATGTGCTAAATAAGCAACTGGGGAAGGAAGAAAGGTGACCAAGGGGAGACCGGAAGGAAATAAATGGAAGAGGTTGGAGGAGAAAAATAGGAGTGGGGATGAAGGGAGAATAGAAGGAGGATGTAAAATGGGAGGTGAAGGTACGTAGCAATGAGTGTTACCCAGTGAAGAGAGACTGGAGGAATGGAGTCCTTCGGCAATGTAAGAAGGAAACAGATGATGGGGGTATGTATATGAATTGCTGGCTGAAACAACGAAGAGTTCAAAACTCTTTAAAGCAATGTTTTCCAAACTGCACCCCATGGCCCACTGTGGTTGGTAGAAGTCACGTGGTGCTGAGAGATTATATTTAGAATAAAAGTAGACTTTGCCCAAAGAGGACAAAACACCTATCACCTTAAAGACACTACATAATACTTCCCTAATACGGTAAGCAAGCGTTGTGAGTTGACCTAGGGAGGAGAATGGTTCAAGCAATCACAAAGAGGCAGAGATGTTTCTACAAGACACAATCTATTGAGATGCGGCCCACATTATAAAAAAAAGTTTGAGAACCCGTGACATAAATCAGCAGGAGAGATCTTGCAGTGTGAATGGCTGGTTCTCCTTCACTGTCTAGGAGTGAATACAGCCAACTGTAGTCATGACTGACCCACGCAGGATTCCAACCTTAGACAAAAACTAACCCATTCCCCTGAGGAGCCACCTGGCATCCTAGGGGCATTATATTATTCAAGTAAACACTTTTGAGTCCCAGGCTGTAAAATGCCCAAGTAAAAAGGTTTTTCCCTTGTGGATCGCACACGATTCAGCAGATTTCCCTCCTTCTTTGTAGATTTGCACAGTGGAAGCAGAGCCCTTTCTTCTATTAGCGTTAATGAAATATTTATTCTGTGCAAATTAGGATGTCCTGAAGGGATCCAACTCTTGAGCCTGAGAATAAGATCTAAAAATTTCATACTAATGGAATATAACACTCAATTAACTCATGCTGTTGCAGTATTTCAAATTTAATTTAAACAAGTTACTAATACTTGTACCCAAATGCCTGCTGGGATCCTGAGGGAATATTTATCCCTTAGTCAGCTCTCAATCAGTACATGGGGCACACTGCCTGCAGTCAGCTATTTGTCAAGGAAAATTACTTCTTTTATTTGCAAAGATTTGAGAAATATGCAGAAACCACACTGAAAGTGCATTCAAGAGCATGAAGAACTTTATGCACCATCTAGAAGTTCCATTACATAGGAAGCATGATCTAGTGTTTACAGCAATGAGAAGAAGTCAGGAGAAATGGGATTTATTCCCAACTCTACACAGATTTTGGACAAGTCGTTTAATCTCTCTGTGCCTCAGTTTTCCCATCTGTGAAATGGACGATAGAATACTTCCCAACAGTGCCTCACAGAAGCGTTGTGAAAATGAATTCATTAATATTTTTAAGCAATTTATGGTCTTTGGATGCAAGAAGCTAGAGCGCAGAGAAAAGTATTATTTACAAAACAGCTGATTTTATTTCGTCCTACAGAAAAAACATCAAATTTCAAAGACACAAAACAGTACTATTTCTGGGGTCCAATAGAAAAGTTTCAGAGTCCAGGAATCATGGCAGTTCACAACATGAGCAGTGCAATATTTTGCCTTTACCCCTCCCCTGACATTTCCTAATTCAAAAGCACATCGAACACACAACCGGTTCACAACAATGGGATAGTTTGTTGGTTGTCCGTAACCTGCAAGGTGCAGCCCCCTTACTAGTTAATTTTACCTGTCACCCCACGTCATCTGCTCATTTGTTTTTAAAGTTCTGTGTTGATACCATTACTAACATGATGAATGGCAAGAGAGACAAAGACAATACAACTTCTCTACATTTATTTTTCTGGGAAAACCTGCTGAAATGCTGAGCCAACACACACACATTAAAGAATGCTCACATTACAGGACATGCATAATGGCTATGAAGTTTTATAGGTCTTGCTAACTGCTTCATGCGTTCTTTAACAGCCCAACTATTCCGCAGGAACAGACACAACGGACACGCTGGGGTACTGTGTTTTAGTTTAGGTTTTCAATAGAACAAATCAAAACAGATCAAAGCTATTAGGTCCACTTCAGATGTCTTCTGCCACCCTACTCCACAAACTCTGGGTACTCAATATAGAATAAACCAGATATAGCAGGCCCACTACTACTTTGACAGTCTTTAACATCAGCAAATTATTAAAAAAAAAAAACAGTTCCAGCAAAACCAGGGTGCCTGACTAGTGATTTTGAGTGTCTTGGATTTCAGGTGCTGAATACTGCAAAAGGGGCCTGATTTTCAGAAGGGTCTCCCAAAATTACTGGTTAAAATTGAGGTCGGAATGTTTTTTGCCACCAGTATGGCCTACCCTGGATTCTCCCCATCCCCTAAAGGTGCTACCTTTCCCCGCTCCCCTGCAGCTTTAGTTAAGTTCCTTCCATGTTTGATACTGGCAATGTGAAGGTTACAAATGGGCATTCTCTCTCCCCCACCCCGACCCGCAATTTATTTCCACGGCTGGAGATTCATCGTGAGCCCACTGCACCACTCAGTACTGACTGAGTTACCACTAAAGGGGTCATAGCAAGACCTTTCAACAGTGTTTGCCAAGACAGAGTGAGGAAGCAGGAGCAATCCTTCCAGATGAAAGTGACAGAGCATAATCCTCTCCAAGCTGTTGAGTCAGCTCTTTAGAGTCCTTGCTGAGCTCTGGATCAGGAAAGGTCAGGGATTTATTTGCAATCTTCGTATCCTTATGCTCTCCAGAAATATCTAATTAAATAAATATCCAGGCAGCCTTATTTATCCTTTAATTTGACTTTTAATGAGCTTGATTTCCACTCTCCCTCACAGAAGCTTCTTTTTATCTCTCTTGTTTACTCACTGACTTAGCTCAGAGATGACAGATCATAGCTGCATCTGGAACTACTAATGCCGTGATCCTTAACACCCACGCCATTCTCCCTAGGCAACTCCGTGATCTGCAGCACGAGGCTTCAGCTAGATTTCCCCCCAAGTCGGCAGTCCATTCCCCCATTTAGATTCTGCTTGCTAACATCTGATGGCTTGGGAGTGGTGGTGGAATGCGTGCGTGTGACTTAGGGCTTGTCTAAACTACCGGTCGACGGGCAGCGATCGATCCAGCGGGGGTTGATTTATCATGTCAAGTATAGACGGGATAAATTGGCCGCCGATTGCTCTAGCCTCGATTCCGGTACTCCACCTCAACGAGAAGCGCAAGGGGAATCGATGGGAGAGCATCTCCCGTCGACACACCGCAGTGAGACACCGTGATGAGTAGATCTAAATATGACGACTTCAGCTGCGTTTTTCATGTAGCTGAAGTTGCATAACTTAGATCGATCCCTCTCCCGTAGCGTAGACCAGCCATCAGTCTGTTGCATTTTGAGCTAGCACAGTGAGCTGCGGACAGGAGTTGGAGGCTAATGGCAGCAGAGAGTGTGATCCCTCCCAGCTGCCTTGGATACACATGGTGACCAGCATACCTCAATTCTCTATAATAAGGGGTGTTCCTCATCCCCATCCTATAGTCTCTCACTCATATTGTTATTTATTTCCATTAGAAGTGCAGAATTGCAAAGATGAAGGTAACTGTCATTTACCAATAGAAACCGATCTTCCGCTCTAGTTATTCGTTCATTTTGAGCCTCTTATCTTGCGACTGGGCAGTGGCAGGTTGAGAGGTACGGTACGTGGAACCAAATTTCAGGGGATGCAGCTTGCCTCGGTATTTCCCTATGCCTCACTTCAGCGGATGGATGTGGGTCGAGCATACACAGTCACACACACACACACACACAAAATAGTATTATTGTAGAAGTATTTCAATGCACAACTGACCAGAGTATCAATCCAAGATAGTATTCATGCTATAATCTGGCATAGAGATATTTTAATCAACATTTGACAAGCACCACCATTATTCCAGCTTTTTTGCTAACTAAATACAAGCTACTTATCCTGTCTTATGCAACATCTTGAACTACCCTAGTTGGGCCCGTCTCATCTTGAATTTTTGCCATGTACATTATTTCTATTTAATCCCTTAATTCCATCGTTCGATGCTGACACTGCAACTACCTGAGCATAGGGGAAGGGGGGAAATCAGACTCAGGCTGATCTTGCTGAATCTAGACTTACAAATGTCACACCACACCAGCAACACAAGATCAAACAGACTCCTCTGCAGACGACGTTATACAGCTTTGTGTTTTATAGCAGAACAAAACAAAAACTATCTCAAAGAGTTTTACGGAATTAAACACGAACGGAGGGAGAGAAGTCAAGAAATGGAGACCAGGAAAAATGAGGTTTTTGTCTGTGATTTAAAAACTGAAGAATTGATGAGATGCCAAGATGACAGGGAAGAGGAACTGCAGAGCAGAAGGCTCTTGTATTGAACACATTCTCAGAGAAGCTGGATGAAGGACAGAGATCAGGCCAGTGTGGGATAAGTGAAAGGTGGTTTGTAGAGAGCATAAGGTCTATGAAGAGTTTATAAAACTAAGGTGAACAATTTTGAACCAGATCCTGAAGTGAATGGGGAGCCAGTGGAGTTGGAGGAGGAGGATGTATTCATTCATCTTCTTCCATGTACCAAGTCCAAACGGCCTAGAGTATTTGTTTTCAGAGAATAGAGCAGGGCAAAACAGGACAGGTCTTCTGGATTTTGCTAACCAAGAAATTAAAATACACTTAGTGTTAGAAGTTCACTGAAACTCATCCCTCCACCCCCACATCACCCCTCTCAAGTCACTCCCTTTACTCCCTAAGCAGAGCAGGATAAATTACTTTATGGATGCTTAAGTATCAGAGGGGTAGCCGTGTTAGTCTGAATCTGTAAAAAGCAACAGAGGGTCCTGTGGCACCTTTAAGACTAACAGAAGTCACAGGCAGTAAGAAGGAACTGAGAGGGCGTAGGGTTGGCAGCGCTTAATATACCGACGCATGAGTGCGGCACTAAGGGGGTGCCACAGCCGACCCTACGGATACTGCTAAGGCAAAAGTTTCCAACAACACGTGCACGTGGGCGCGCACACACCTAGAATGGAATCGACATGAGCAAGCACGCAAAGAAGAAGAATTGCACAGGCCAACTTAATAATATTTTACTTTTACGTACACACCTTTCACCTGAGGCTCTTGGTGCCCTTTACAAACACTAAATCTAGTCTGTGAAGTAGGCAAGCAGCGTTCTCCTCATGTTGCAGATGTGGCATGGCAAAGGAAAAGATACTGAAAGACAGGCACCTTTGCCCAGGCCTTCCCAATTGATTAAATCCTAGATTCTCGGTTGACTAGTGAAGCTGCAGACCGCAGAGAAACAAGGTGTTTGAGCTCCTCTCGAATGCCTCAACTTAAGCTTTGAAAAGCACCCAGATACCTTGGTGAGAAGGGTCACTAAGGGTACGTCTACACTGCAACTGAAAACCTGGGGCTGGCCTACATCAGCTGACTCTGGCTCTCGGGGCTCAGGCTAAGATGCTGTTTAACTGTGGTGTAGACATTCAGGCTGGGGCTGGAGCCTGAGCTCTGGGACCCTCTCCCCTTGCAGGGTCCCAGAGCCCAGGCTCCAGCTGGTTCTGCAAAATCTACACTGCAATTAAACAGCCCCTTAGCCTAAGTCAGCTAACACAGGCCAGCCACGGGTGTTTAACTGCAGTGTAGACATACCCTACATGCACTTACTACTGCTGTAACTAGTGACTTTCCCAAAGCTACACAGGAAGTCCATGGCCAGGAATAGAAGCCAAGAGGAAACAAAGAATCAGCTAAGCCACCCTCTTCCCCTTGAGAGTAAAAGTACACTGTCCCTACAATGCCACGAGTCCCTACCAGAGCCAGAATGGAGTTCTGGCTAGGACTTGGCCATACTGCCAACCAAATATGGAGTACCATATTTACTCACACTGTCACTGCACTAATGCATTCTGGGAGACATCTCAAGTACAAATGGTGCTACCGGACCAAGTTTTAATCTCTCTTCCCTTCAGCAGGGTCAGACACTGGTTTGTGTGGCACAGAGCCCAAAGCTGTAACCTACCTGAAGGAATCAGTAAAACCTTGCGTTGTCACTGTGTACCTAAGGAACCAGCTGTTAACATGCCTCCTCTCAACTAATATAGTGCAGCTCCAACTCAGTGAATTTAGAGATTGGCTCAGACAATGCAAGCGGCACTAATTGTACCACTCAGAAGCAAGGCTAAGAGAAAGTTAGCAGCACTGCATAGCCCACCTAGGTATCAAATTACCTGTAATTGCACCATCTTGTATCACTCACCACCTCTATAAAAAACCAAAACTGACAGGGATGTAAATCTTGCCTTGGAGAGGGGGGGGAAAGATTGTGGGGAGAGGAGCAGGGGAGAGGGGCTGAAATCATTTTCTATTTGTCAGCACCAGTGGCTGGCAAGGACAGAAAGGGAAGCCATGCTGGCTGCTCAGTCAGCTGAATGTCAGACCTATCAGATGGAGGAGCTCGATGTCCAGAAGCAAGGCTGAAATTCCCCATTAGTGTGTATACCCCTTCTCAGATTCAGCAGGGGAAAACATTCTATTTATAA
This sequence comes from Trachemys scripta elegans, assembly GCF_013100865.1. NCBI lineage: Eukaryota > Metazoa > Chordata > Testudines > Emydidae > Trachemys > Trachemys scripta. The sequence goes on along the minus strand of NC_048305.1, from coordinate 15,941,076 downwards.
GCCACACACCAGCCGGGATCCCACAGCAACAAAGCCCTATGATCTCATGGGGCTTTCATCTTAGCTACTGGCTGCCTAAAAATGGCAACAGGACTCTCACCCTCCTGCCCTCCACACTCCAGCCCTCCCTTAGCTCACGCCCTTAATAAAGCTGCCAGTGATCTGTTCAAAGAGTTAGATACCAGTGGGAGCTAAGGAAACAGACTGTGTGTAAATAAACTTGCCTCTGATAAGTGGCCCAAATGAATGTAAAGGGTTCAGACTGCCCCTCAAGAGCCCCCCCCCCCTCCGATTAATTGGGGCATTATGTATGGAGAGCCTAATCTAGGCGTTGCAGAGCCAGTGTAGGCTTTGCAAACTCAGTGTGCCTTAAACAAAGGGAATGATGGGGAATTAGAAAATGCAAGTGACCGTAGAAAGCTTCCCAAGGACATGTGACCTGAACGCTATCACTGCCAAGGTGCAGTGTGTTTTAAAATTGCGATCATTTTGCAACCTGACCATTTACGGGAGGTCACAGGTCCAGGTTAAGGTTCTGACTGATTTTTGTTCTCTTCTCCCTGACAATCGATCTGTGCCTTATTTTGTCCAGCCGTAAAATGCAGATACGAGCACTTTGAGCTCCTCTGAGGCAAGGTGTCATATAAGGACAAAGTATTACTCCTCCCTCTGTGAACATGAAGCACCATGTCAGGGCTGGGTGTTTGTCATTTTGCTTTGCACGGAAGCAAAATAAAAATACCAAATGTGATAAAAACCACATGCAGCCAATAACCAGGGTTTAATCCATGTCAGGAAGAGGGAGGCCGCGGAGCAAGAGCTGTGAGCAGCTGCAAGAAAAAAAAGCACTTACAAACATTCCCTCACTTAGGCCTGGGGGGAGATGAATCTAAGTTACGCAACGTCAGCTATGTGAACAACGTAGCTGAAGTCGACATACTTAGATCGACTTACCGTGGTGTCTTCACCACAGTGAGTCGACTGCTGCTGCTCCCCTGTCGACTCCGCCTGTGCCTCTCGCTGCGCTGGAGTACAGGAGTCGACAGGAGAGCGTTCAGGGATTGATTTATCGCGTCTAGACTAGACGCGATAAATCGACCCTCACTGGATCGATCGCTGCCCGCCAATCCAGCGGGTAGTGTAGACATACCCTTAGTGTCTAAGTAGTATCACAGTGAGAGGTGCTTCCAGGCAAGTGTGAAGACAGGTTCCTGTCCCAGAGAGCTTACAATTGAAATATTTACGTGTTTAAAAATAAAGAGTTGGCTTCAGTGTGCCCAGTAACTTTAGGTGCATTTAAGAGCTTTAAGTAGCTGCAATTTGGAGGATATCTATGCTAGCCCAAATCTATTGAAAATGGTCCAATTAAGCGTTTTGAGACATAGGAGGTGAGAGGTGGGACAAGGTAGAACTGCTCCTCCTAGGAGCAATGGGAATACTCTTCTGAGTCCAGGATGCATACATTGTTTGGGCTAAGGGAGATAACAAGTCTTTAAGATCCATCTTTTGGGCTCTTTTTCAGAGATCTGATTAGGCAGGGTCTTCCCAGTGTATCTGTTGGCACTGGCTTGCTCCATAAGACTTTTACACTACACAGTCTGAGTCCTCTTTTGGTAAAAAGAAGGCTGGTCTATTGGGCTGTCCCATTGGTTGAGTTGGAGAGAAGGAAGGATTGGTGGTTTTTTTTATTATTATTATTATTAATAAATATCAATAATATTAAACAAAATCCTACTTGCTTTTTATAATAATCATTCTCATATATCTAACACTTAATTCCTCAGCGTACTTTACAAACTGATGCAGCTCATCATCGTCATCCCAATTTAATGGATGGGGAAATCCGAGCATCGTGCTCCAGTGCAGATGAGACAAGAATTACAATCTCACTTCCCAGTCCCTTCTGTCTCATTCAAACTGTTCCATGATTACAGTCAAATATAAGCAACAGGCATGGCCCCATCGCTAATGACTGCATGCTGTGATGGCGTGCAGGGCAATTCCTATTCGCAGCACCTCCTCCTCACAATGCATCCATTTTCCCAAGCAACAAGATCTTGCTCTTAAAAAAAAAAAAAAATACTTACTGCCTTCACTTTGATTGTCTTTGTTCGAGTTGTAGACCTGGAAAACAGAAGGGAAGCCTTTAACCTTTTAGTTATATAAAGATTCCACATGTAGTTACTAGAACAATTATGCTGCATTATTTACAATACAGAAATGCCTAGAGGCCTCAGCAAAGATCATAGCTCCTTGGTGCCGGGTGCTGTACGAAGACATAGTAGGAGACAGTCCCTGCTCATAAGAGTTTACAACCTGAATAGGCAAGACCTTGAATAGGAGAAAGCTAGAATTATCATTTCCAGTTTACAGGGGGAACCAAGGCATAGTGAAATTAGGCAACCTATCCAAGATGGGGTGGGGGGAGGGCTAGCTCAGTGGTTTGAGCATTGGCCTACTAAACCCAGGGTTGTGAGTTCAATCCTTGAGGGAGCCATGTAGGGATCTGGGGCAAAAATCAGTACTTGGTCCTGCTAGTGAAGGCAGGGGGCTGGACTCAATGACCTTTCAGGGTCCATATATAAGATCACACAAGGTCTGTGTCAGAGCCACACACATAGGTCTCAATCCCAGCCCAGTATTTTAACCACAAGACCTTCCCTTCCTCAACAACTGTCTTTCGTAACACATCACCATTAAGTCCTGGTCACTTTCACATCACCAAAGATGCATCCTGATGGGCATAAAAGGGGTGTTTTCAAATCTTGTTAGCTGAACACAGCTAAAATCCGTCAAGAGGCAGTCTAGCATGTTTGAAATTCTGCTGGTTGCCTCTGTTGTCTGTTAGGAGGGAGCGTACAGCCCAGTCAGCTAACATATCATGATGGAGGGGCAGCTGGGCCAAATTTAGTGAGTGGTGTTGTGACCTGGCACAGGGGGCACCAGTGCCCACTCAGGACCAAACCTGAGCAGCACTGCAGCTCTGTGCACCAGGTCACAACAAGTGAAGTGCTAGGACAGGCGCCACCGTGGCAGGGTGAGTGCAGGGTAGGCTCACTCTCCAACCTCCCCTCTGCCCCACCACCACCTGAGACCTCCTCTCTGCACCAGGCTGGGATGAGGGTTGTGGTGCTGGGGCAGAGAGGGCTGCTATGGGTGACCTCTGCCCCCTCCGCAGGGCAAGGAGGAAGAGGTGGCAGAGAAGGACGCTGGCCTGTGATTTTGGACTGTGGGTGGGTTGCAAAAAAGAAAAAAGCAAGCAGTTGGTGGGTTGCCTTACTAAAAAGTTTGGGAGCCACTGCAATAGTGCACTAGCTCCTCATCATTCACACGAGGCAGACGGGCAACCCTGAGTGTGGCAGAGCCCATTAGAACCAAAAAATGTGTGTGCAGTCTTTGACCCAATGCTGCGAGCTGTGGGTAGAGCTTTCCTCTGGGTGGGAACTAAGCTGTGAAGCTCCTTCGCAAGTGAGACAAGAAGCATTAGGAATTGGTTCAATCACATCCCCGAGCAGGTTGTCATTCCAGTTCTTAACAGCTAAGGAAGGAAAGTTTTCAGGGACCTTCCCCCACTTGACAGAATACTGACAGCAACATGACAGTTGGCACTAGGCCGTGTATCTCAGGGAGGTGGGGAGAATGCAGAGGAACTCCTACCAACCTCATGATGAGAAATTTCCTTTAAAAACTACCCTGGCCTCCCCTGCTACCGACAGATATGATGTATCATCTCAGCGGGCAGGTGTCACACGCAGTACAGTTGTCTTTGGGCCGGGAGGCTGCCTGCTTGCTATCAGTGCTCTGATGTGGTTCCTCCACTGCAGTCAGGTTCCTCAGACCAGAGCTCTGAAGAAACCACAAGGCCTGTAAACTAAACTACAGTCTCTCCTTCAAAGTAACAGTAGAGTTTGAAACAAGGCACATGTGTTATTAACCAAAGCAAGAATACCATCTTATTGTTTGGTAGCTCCTCTCCCTTTCTTTTCCCTTAGTTTCCTACCATTTCTTGACAAGTATGTCTTAACTTGGACTGCAAATCCCTTGGAAGTAGTGACAGCGGGTCAAATCATTGCCCCATTGAAGCCAATGGCAAAACAGGCATGGACTTCAGTGGGGCCGGGATTGCACCCTTTGTCTTTTGTCTGTAAATCACCATGTGCATTTATTGCAACTGTACAAGCAATCAAGTTTCATGCCTTTAAAGAACAAAAGAAAGGAGGCTGGGGAGCATGCTTGGTCAAAGTCATCTGACAAGAAAACTGACCTGCACTAAGTATTGCTCTCCCATGTGGCTTCTGGATCTTGGAAGGCTCCCCCTTAGAATAAACACACCTTCAACACATAGCAAATGCCTGATCAATGAGCAAGAGGCTCCCAGGGGCATGTGCAACCAGCTGGTCAGGAGATGGGTTGTTAATCTAGGTTTGATTCGATGAGCTTTGTAACAGAACTGACAAAGCCAGGAAGGCAGCCCAGCCTACCAAGGGTCATACAAGTAAGTGGGTCAGCGCGTAGGTATGCAAAACAGTAAAATTGATAACTATGGAGGATGTAAGTCCTTCAGAGGAAACCAATCTCTATTAAATTTCTTGTCTTCTTGTCTTCTCTCCCCTCCCCCGCTAGACGGTCAAAGGAAAAAGGCACCCTTTCATTCTTATAGAGAAGCACATGCTCTTGCTTCCTTGTTGACTTGGGCACCAGCGCTGAGATCTGTGATGAGTTTTAGTAGCGAGAGAATCAGGACAAGGCAAACTGATGTACACTGAAACTTTAAGTACTGAACCAATGGCTGCAATTAAATACAGATAACCATCTTAAAAAAAAAATCATTTGTCTTCATGTCATATTGTGCTTTTGCAATATTTTTATTTACACATAGTTAAACCACTTAAATTGATGAGTCTTTGGGGAACGTCAAAAGAATATCAAGTTATCATTCCTAGAATTCTTCTGCTGGTAACCCATGCCACTGTTATAAGGGCCTTACTCAGAAATCACAGTAGCACTTCTAGGAATTATACTGATATGTAAATTAATGGAACAATTGAGGGACCAGACTGGGGACACTGTGCCTTTTGTGCTAGGATCCAAGCAATTCTGACTATACATTGCCATACAAATATACTTCTCAATCTCTCCCTCTGCAGCACCCCTTACCATAGTATCTAGGCACCACAAACGAATTACAGTACATGATACTTGAAATCTAGAGATTCCTTTGGCATGAGAGAAACTGTTTTAAACATGTACGCTAGGGGGGTTACTCGACAGAAAAAACAGCTGCAGTAAGCAGAAGTATTGCCCCCAAGGGAGAACGTGCACAGCAAACAAAGTAAAATACGTGAAGACAAGCAGGAAAGTGAACAGAAAAACTAAGACTGATTGTGAAGTGTCTGACTTTCCCCAAAGCTAGGGTTACCATACGTCCGTTTTTTCCCAGACATGTCCGGCTTTTCGGCAATCAAACCCCCCATCCGGGGGGAATTGTCAAAAAGCCGAACATGTCCGGGAAAATGCCGGCCGGGCACTTCCCCTCCCGCGGTGGCTCTGCTCCTCCCCTGACTCTTCGGCTCTTAAACAGAGCCGAAGAGTCAG